>NW_025744755.1:0-200000 GCF_021184085.1 Oncorhynchus gorbuscha
AGAGGTGCGTGGTCTAACTAAGGCATCAGTTAGACCTTTCATTCAAACCATATTCTTATTATGTTACTGAATGTATTCAGAGTATTTTCAGATTTGATTGTTGACAAATGCTGTGACAGGTAGAGTAAATGTCAAATGCACATAAAATCAACAGTGTAATTTTTGGATTCAGTCGTGTGTCAGTTAAACTATTGTGTCCTCACTTTTTGGTCTGATAACGTGTTCTCTTTCAATTGCTACCATGATCATGCATATGCTTTTTATAGTTATTTTAGAAACATTTCAAACTATCCATATATGCCGTTCGTTTTCCATGAGTGTAAGGGTTTGAATTTTTTATTTTTATTTTGTATTTTACCCCCTTTTTCTCCCAAATTGGGATCAAACCCAGGTCTGTAGTGACACCTCAACCACTGCGATGCAGTGCCATAGTCCGCTGCATCACTCGGGAGGCCAGTATAAGGGGTTTTAATTAAGATCCCGGACTGCATCTTTAAATCAGAACATCATTAAAATATTATTGAAAAGATTAAATACAAAAGGACAATAATTTCATAAATCCTTAGGCCTTCTCTTATGGCATAGATGGCCCTCAACACTGCTCATTGTGGTATTTTACTGCTGCATTGAACAGAATCATGAATCACAAGATATAAAGGAGGCTGATGAGTCATGCTATAATCCTTGCAGATATTACATATTTGCTGGTTTATTTAAACAGAAGAAATGTGAAGGACTTGAGTATATTTTTGTTTTTACCCCTTCAGATTGTCATACAATGTTAATGACACATTCCGCATTCTCTAACTCCAATTTCATGTTTTTCTATTTAGTTTTTCTTTTAATTCGTAGTTACAGAGTCCTTCCTGTCTTCATATAAAAATCTCCTATTGACGTCAATACAAGTAGAAGGTCTTGTCACACATTTTTATTTATTTTTTATTTCACCTTTATTGAACCAAGTAGGCTAGTTGAGAATAAGTTCTCATTTACAACTGCGACCTGGCCAAGATAAAGCATAGCAGTGTGAACAGACAACAACACAGAGTTACACATGGAGTAAACAATAAACAAGTCAATAACACAGTAGAAAAAAGAAAAAAAGAGTCTATATACATTGTGGGCAAAAGGTATGAGGAGGTAATACATAGTTGTATCAATTTGGGATTTCTAGAGATACTGCTGTAATGTTTTGCAAAAAAATGTTTTTTTCCACAACCAAAAACATTTGACTAGAGAATAACTGAAAGAAGGTACAACATAGACAAAGCAAATTGAGAAAAAGCCCTTCAGAATGTGCTATTGATGGTTGTTATTGTTTTGGGTGATGTGTATGATGCATATATCCTCCAGTAGCTGGAGAGCTTGCTTGTTTTTTCATTTGAGTGTTACATTGCCCTTGAATACACTCTATATCATTACATTTTCATGCAGAAAGTGGATTGGAGAATCAATAATGGCCGCCTTGTAATTCTACTACATGAGGAATCAATAGTGTGTGTGTGTGTGTGTGTGTGTGTGTGTGTGTGTGTGTGTGTGTGTGTGTGTGTGTGTGTGTGTGTGTGTGTGTGTGTGTGTGTGTGTGTGTGTGTGTGTGTGTGTGTGTGTGTGTGTGTGTGTGTGTGTGTGTGTGTGTGTGTGTGTGTGTGTGTGTGTGTGTGTGCGCCAGTGCTTCTCTATATGTGCGTTTGTGGTGATTGTGTAATAGGAATAGCAGAAAATATCAGAGGGACAAAAAAAGCTGTATCGATTTTTCTGATGTCAGTCTCGTCACCTTCTAATATTGTCTGTGTCTGTGTGATGCTAATGAGCGATGTAGCCATTAATGACTCCATCAGGCTGTGTAAATGCACTTGTCCCTCCAGTGGAGTCTCTCACTGGCTGCCAGCTGAATGTGCCGGGTCAGCAGAACTCCCCTGGCAGGGCACCAGCAGCCCTAGCCCTGTGGCATGTGTTCCCTCGCTTGCCTGCCGTTGGCTCTCTAACAATAAGAGAGGAATCATTCAACAAAGGCACGCTATTCCAGTGAGCTGCAGTTTGGATGGCTATATGGCTGTGATGAGCTGATGATTGAAATGAAATATGAATCAACAAGAGATATTTTGCACGCTTTCCTCGAGTGTCCTGCCGCTAGCAATGTAGGTTTTGTTAAAGCTTCTGAATCATTATTTTGATTTTAGATATTTTGGGGGAAATTATTATTTATAAGCCATTGAGTTTCTTATTTTTGGATAGAGCTTTCGTGCTTGATCATTTCTATTCGTAACATGGATGATCTACAGTATATATCAGAGCCATTTATTCATTGAAAGAACAGGATACTGACAGAGATTGCATGGAAATCAATTGTGCGCTAAATAGTAATACACTGTTCTATTGTTTGAGGGAAACATTTTGTATCCTAGTGCATCCAAATATTTCCTGGCAGACAGTCAATGAGAAGTGCAGTGCATGGAAAGCTTAAATAATGTGTCATGAATAGCAGAATCACAGTGCTGTTGCTTATGTGAATTATATTATAATTATTATTATATATTATAGCAACTAAGCTATGTGCTCTGATCACAAAGGATAGGAAAACCGAGATCTCCACTGTAATTAATTTGAAAAACAGTGCCCTTGCCTGCTAGCTAGAGCGCCGCATCGACCACAGTGATTCTTTTTACAGCGTGAAGTGAGAGTGGAGATGGCTATTATAATTCAAGTGCCGTCTTGAGGAAGAATTAACTTTCAAGGCTCTCCACATACTAAATGATCAGGGTTAAGAGCAAAATTACACTTATCTGGACTTGCAGGTGTAAAGAGACCAATTCCACCAAGCAGCCTTAGCAGGGAAAGTTTACATCGATCCCCAAGAGAACTGTCCCAATTTTGGGCCTGTCAAAATTGTTTCTATTCCAGTGGACTGGACTGGACAGGAGACTTAAGATGGCTTAAGATGTTTATTTTAATATATATTTTTAACTTCAAGCTTTTTACATGCAGTATATTACTGTGACATCAGTATCTGCATCTAGCCATCTACTGTATGTTCCAACAACTAAGAAAAGCCCCGATGTTGAGGAAGGAAATGAGGGTTGAGAGAGTGAGAGAGAGAGAGCGAGAGAGCAAGAGAGAGAGAGAGCGAGAGAGAGAGAGAGCGAGAGAGAGCGAGAGAGCGAGAGCGAGTGAGCGAGAGAGCGAGAGAGAGAGAGCGAGAGAGCGAGAAGAAAGAGAGAACATGTGTGGATCATTTGGGTCATGATTCATTCTTCACAACTGCAGCTCTTTCACCCAGAAAGACTTGTGCTGTGACATGATGACATGAATTGTGCAAGGTCACATTTTTTACTCTTTCTCTACCCCCCTCTCTTCTCACCTAGCTGGAGGTCGATGATTAAATTATTTACAGGAAGAACAGTCAACCATGCTGCTTTCTAGTTAACAACATTTACATTCCTACTTGAATGAAAATGGTATGTTTCACAGGTGCTCCATATAAATATAATTAATCCACTGCATAAAGCATTATACATTATTTATAACTGTCGAGATGCTGCCACTGGCAATCTTCAAAAAATGTTTCAGTTTAAATATTTTGAATTGATACAGTCTATAGATTATAACCTTCGCATTATCTTTCAGAGAGAGCTCAGCGGAATGATAAGAGAATAGAAGAGAATAGAGAATAAGAGAATAGAAGATTTCTTTCTCTAGCTTAAAATATCCAAGTAATAAACATATAATTGTAGTTTATGTAGCTTTTCTATTATACTGTGGGAGGAAACAGACTATGATACATATATTGTGATCCTATAGACAGAGGAATGGATTTGAAATCAAAGGATGTCTTGTTGTAAAGCATATTCTTCATTCAACTGTGTATTAATCAGATAGATGCCATACGCTCCCTTTGTCATTTTCTCTCCCTATGCAATTTCCTCAAACAAATTCTTGAACTATCCTAAGCTTTGAAGTAATTCAATGGAGTGTTCTATTGATTGTGTGACTCTGATAGCAGTGGGTTTTGGTTTATGGGCATGTCCTTTATTATTTTCAAACCTGTTGGAGAGAGAATCACAAGCTGTTTTTCGCTCACTGATCTGCTCATATCATTAATTCCCTTATGACTGAAGTTTGGCCGGAAGCCAAATAATTCTAAATCTGTAAGCAGTAAATTGTGTGGCGGGGTGGAAAAATCTATTAGATGTGGGGAGCGTTTGAGCATGCCTCGAATTTGAATGGGCCAGAAAAACACGTTCTAGCAGGCATGTGCTTTGTAATCAAATTTGGATTCCGATGGCAAAACCAGTTTATTCATTTCATTTTCTTTTAAAATGTCAGATAATGTTTGTAATTTCAAGCTGTTTTTCACCTGTGTGCTTCAGGGGGTGAGAGGCTTTTCTGGTGGACTGTTAAACAATGGAAACCCAGGGGTGATCTCACAGAGGAAATGAAGGGTTTTGTCTGTCCATTAACCAGCTCTGAAACAACATACCTGTTATTGATGTGACCTCTCCTATAACATGAAAGCCATCCCAAACAGCTAGACACATAGAGGGAGCATTACTCCACTCAAAGATTCCCTAATCAAGTTATCTTTATTGGATTTGTTTCATTAAAGTTGAGCAGAAAAAGACAGGATAAATAGACATCAACATGCACACATGCATGCACAGACACGATACACAAACACACGCGTACACGGAACCAAACACACACACGCACACACCCTTTTCTTAAAGCCATCATAGTGACATTATTAATTTCAACTTGAGGGTATTCACTTTGTTTGCGAATATACAATGTGGCTTTTATTATATAGGTTGCCAAGGCTCGTAGAGTCAGTATGCCTTGCCCTTTAGTTTTTATTGCCAGCCCATCATCCCACCATAATATCATTGAATATTTCATGAGAACATATATTAGTCCATCTGTGTTATGAATGCATTTCATGCTGCTCCAGTTGCAGTCTTTTTGTGCAGATTACAGTTACCCGCTGGAATTCAATCAGAACTGCACTGCGGAAACCCACACTGCAAAAACAGCTTTGCCATTCATATTCACTGCACAGGAACAAAGTTATTTTTGTCAGTGGGGGGTTGTTAGTGCTGTTGTTCTCAGGGTCAATGATTTCCTTCCCACCTACATTGTTTAAGAAAAGTTTCAGTATTTGTAAATCATATTGAATATTGTGGATATTTAAAGGTGGACTCAGTGAAATGACGTTGCCACAAGCAGCACCACAGATATTGTGATGAGCGAGATGCAAGATTCTGCTCTCACACAGTCACACACAGTATCTGAGCATGTGCATGGGTTCCCTTCACGTTGTTTGAGAGTAGTAGGTACAGGACCAAAACAGCTAAAAAGTTTAGCCCTGCGTTCAACGCTCTTCGTTGTTGCGGAAATTGACCCACTATTCTGTTTACTTTGTGCACCTGCGTCATATCGCTGAGTCTACCTTGTTACGGTTAGTTTACCCATACGAAGTGTTACGTTTGGGAAGTACCAAACGTACCTTTAGACAGTTTGAGCAATGTTGTGTTGTTTCTAAAAAGGGTGATACTTCTCACAGGTAGAACAAAGAAAGACCAACACTGTAGGCCTAGTTGATAGACTTAATAATTCATGGACTCTTTTTTCCCATTGTGTTGTCCTGGCAGTTATTTCATTTCCGTTTTCTATGTGTCGGCCACTTGTTAAAATCAGTTTTATTCATTAGCCCTGTTACTCTCCACCATTTAACCCAGTCATTGTTGTGAAAACAAATTCAAAAGGAGAGTGAACAGTTTCTTTTCGCCATACATCATGGATTTTTGGAGGCACTTTATGCCAATCTTATTTTGACACAACAATATTATTTTTGCATGACAATATGAATATTTGTATATCTAACTGTTCAAGGTTTTACATTTTGTGGACAAAAAACAACAACATTGTTTCATCAATATGGCACTAATATCATTATTCCGTTATTAGAAATTAATGTTCCAGTAGTTGTTCTTACACTCATCCATGTCAATTGTTCATTGTACTCAATATAATTATTTAATTAGTTCCAGTTGGCTTAGCCTATCTACTGTTTATTTTAAGCTTCCCTGTACAGATCTGCTAATATGAGAGTTTCTTACATAATGACAGGAATTCACAATGGGCTCTGTTGAGTGACAGCCTCCACCCCCTCTTCTCTCATTATAGTCCTTAGAATAGGAAACATGCATGTCCTCAATAGTCTGTAGTTTACTCCCCTTTCTTTCTGTCTTTAACTGAAATATTAAGTCATGTACTTTTTTATACTCTGTATGCCCTCAATGACCTGCCATGATTTTACAATTTTGGGGGGGGGGGGGCTTTGAGGAAATATACACAGCAAGTTTAATCAGGAATGAATGACATACAATTTCCTCTGACCCAATTCCAAATTTTTGCCCAAATGGGAACTCTGTGTCCAATTAAAGATGTATTTAAAGGAAAACTCATCAATTATATTCTAGAATGCACGGAAAATGTATAGGCCATGAACTCATTCATGATCGTTATGATCCAAGATTACAGCTGCTCAATTGAGTTTGTGTCGAACAATGCCGCGTGACAAATGGAAAGGCCGGCCCATCAGAAGTGATTGTATATCATCACCTGGGAGAAAACCACTTTGGACTTGCAGTACCAATCAAACGTTTGGACACGCTAGCATCCCACCTGGCCAACATACAGTGAGATTGCAGAGCGCCAAATTCAAATACAGAAATACTCATTATAAAAATTCAGAAAAGATACAACTATTTTACTTAGGTTTAAGGATTAACTTCTTGTGAATCCAACCACGGTGTCAGATTTAAAAAATGCTTTACTGCGAAAGCATACCTTACAATTATTTGAGAATATAGCCCAGCAGACAAATCATTACAAACAGTAACCAGCCCAGTAGAAGAGTTATAGGGATAAAATGAATCACTTGCCTTTGATGATCTTCATATGTTTGCACTCAGAAGACATCATTTATTCAATAAATGTTCCTTTTGTTCGATAAAGTCTCTCTTTATATCCGAAAACCTCCGCTTTGTTCGCACGTTTTCTTCAGTAATCCACAGGCTCAAACGTAGTCATAACAGGCAGACAAAATATCCAAACTGTATCCGTAGATTTCATAGAAACATGTCAAACGATGTTTATATTCAATCCTCAGGTTGTTTTTAGCCTAAATAATAGTTAATATTTCAAGCAGACAATAACGTCGTCAATATAAAAGGTAAACAAGAAAGGCACTCTCGGTCGTGCGCATAAAAAAGCTCTGGTTCACTGCAGGGTCCACTCATTAAGACTGCTCTTACACCCTAATTGTTCAGAATACAAGCCTGAAACAGTTTCTAAAGACTGGTGATATCTAGTGGAAGGCATATGAACTACAATTTGAGTCCTAAGTCAATGGATACTGTAATGGCATTGAATAGAAAACTACAACAACAACAAAAATCCTACTTCCTGAATGGATTTTCCTCAGGTTTTCTGCCAAATCAGTTCTGTTATACTCACAGACATGATTTAACTTTAGAAACTTTAGAGTGTTTTCTATCCAAATCGACTAATTATATGCACATCCTATCTTCTGGGCCTGAGTAGAAAGCAGTTTAATTTGAGCATGCTTTTCATCCAAAATTCCAAATGCTGCCCCCTACCCTAGAGAAGTTAAACAAATACAAATATATTTTATACTTGAGTTTCTTCAAAGTAGCCACCCTTTGCCTTGATGACAGCATTGCACACTCTTGGCAATCTCTCAACCAGCTTCATGAGGTAGTCATTTCAGTTAACAGACGTGCTTTGTTAAAAGTTAATTTGTGAAATTTCTTTTCTTAATGCATTTGTGCCAATCAGTTGTGTTGTGACAAGGTAGGGGTGGTATACAGAAGATAGCCCTATTTGGTAAAAGACCAAGTCCATATCATGAACAGCTCATATAAGCAAAAGGAAACGACAATCCATCATTACTTTAAGACATGAAGGTCAGTCAATTCGGAAAATTTAGAGAACTTTTAAAGTTTCTTCAAGTGCAGTCGCAAAAACCATCAAGCGCTATGATGAAACTGGCTTTCATGAGGACCGCCACAGGAAGGGAAGACCCAGAGTTACCTCTGTTGCAGAGGATAAGTTAATTTAGAGTTACCAGCCTTAGAAATTGCAGCCCAAATAAATGCTTCACAGAGTTCAAGTAACAGACACATCTCAACATCAACTGTTCAGAGGAGACTGCGTGAATCAGGCCTTCATGGACGAATTGCTGTAAAGAAACCGCTATTAAAGGACACCGATAATAAGAAGAGACTTGCTTGGTCCAAGAAACACGAGCAATGGACATTAGACCGGTGCAAATCTTTCCTTTGAGTCCAAATTTGAGATTTTTGGTTCCAACCGTTGTGTCTTTGTGAGACACAGAGCAGGTGAACTAATGATCTCTGCATGTTTTATTTTAGATTTTTATTTGACCTTTATTTAATTAGGAAAGTCAGTTAAGAACAAATTCTTATTTTACAATGACGGCCTACCCCGGCCAAAGCCTCCCCTAACCCGGACAACACTGGGTCAGTTGTACGCCGCACTATGGGACTCCCAATCACTGCTGGTTGTAATACAGCCCAGGATCGAACCAGGGTCTGTAGTGACGCCTCTATCACTGAGATATAGTGCCTTAGTCCGCTGCACCACTCGGGAGCCCGTTTGGAGTATGTGTGGTTCCCACCGTGAAGCATGGAGGAGGAGGTGTGGGGGTGATGGTGTGGGGATGCTGTCAGTGATTTATTTAGAATTCAAGGCACACTTAACCAGCATGGCTACCACAGAATTCTGCAGCGATATGCCATCCCATCTGGTTTGCGCTTAGTGGGACTATCGTTTGTTTTTCAACTGGACAATGACCCAACACACCTCCATGCTGTGTAAGGGCTATTTGATCAAGAAGGAGATTGATGGAGTGCTGCATCAGATGACCTGGCTTCCACAATCACCTGACCTCAACCCAATTGAGATGGTTTGGCATGAGTTGGAGAGTGAAGGAAAAGCAGCCAACAAGTGCTCAGAATATGTGGGAACTCTGTAGGAAAAGCATTCCAGGTGAAGCTGATTGAGAAAATGCCAAGAGTGTGCAAAGCTGTCAAAGGCAAAGGGTGGCTACTTTGAAGAATATAAAATA
Organism: Oncorhynchus gorbuscha; assembly: GCF_021184085.1. Lineage (NCBI taxonomy): Eukaryota > Metazoa > Chordata > Actinopteri > Salmoniformes > Salmonidae > Oncorhynchus > Oncorhynchus gorbuscha. The sequence continues at coordinate 9,170 of NW_025744755.1, forward strand.
TATTTTTATTTGTTTTAACACTTTTTTGGTTACTACATGATTCCATATGTGTTATTTCGTAGTTTTGGTGTCTTCACTATTATTCTACAATATATAAAATAGTAATATAAAGAAAAACCCTTGAATGAGTGGGTGTGTCCAAACTTTTGGTTGGTACTGTAAAATTAGTGGAATTAAATGCCTCCGATTTTCCCTGGCCTTCTTTTCATCCTTAGATTCAGTCATTTACACTGATAATCTCCTTTGGGTAAGGTTTTCTACATAACAGCCTGGCCACTGTTAATAATTTGTGAATGAGGAGTAGTGCTATACTGCAATATCTGGATTGGGATAGGCAAACAGAGCCATTAATCTCACTGGATGAATAAAACAAAGACCCAGGTACGCTGTTGGGGCCTGTTTACCACGGACAAAAGATATTGACTGTCAGTTCGGTAAAATCTCTGTTTCTGCTTGTCTAAGTCAACTTTCTTGTTCCTAACAATAATACCTTTCTGGTATAGGCAATTATGGGTCTTATGTTTGGAGTATGGTTGTGGTGATGCAGGGTTGAAGCTATAATTTGGTTCAGGCATAAAACCTCTGGAACATTTGGATGCTGCCTTGTTTGTAATAGCCATGGTCTTTGATAGTCAAAGAAACCAATTTGGCACAAGGAGCTCTGAATAATTTCATCATGTATTACAGAGCCTATTAAATGCAAACTTTTCAATCTAGCAATCAATAACGCAGACAGCTTACACTGGCCCCATGCCAACGACATTAGAACTGCTAGCGCTTGTTGCTAGGGAGCAGAGCCCGCTTAGGGGAAGGAATGTTTAATGTAATAGAATCACATAAATCAACAAAGGGAAAGTGCTGCGTTCTTTTTCTAAACCATTTTGAAATAGGAGTATGTTTTTTTAAATGTCGTTTATTGCTAAAAAAAAATATGTGAACTGTGAGAACATCTGGAACCAAATTAAGAACAGTGTGTAGAGTAATTGTGCAGTTTTTTCTTCAGTATGCATGTAGCTGGCCTGAATTTTTGCGCAGCACACTTGAATAAATGGAGGTGAAAATTATATAAATGTTTATTTCTGTCTCAGGAGGACACCCTCCCCCTCTCCACTCCTTAAAAAATCTAGAACAGAAAGAGGCACTTTAGTGCTGTTAGATAATTAAGAACAGGAACCAACTTGCAGAGAGAGCAGCCCTCTGCTGCCCTTCATACCATTTCAATAGAACATTTCCTCTGGGTGTTTGTGGCCTTTTGTGAGAATACCATTCGCTTTGAAGGCTTTACGGACATGCCTTGTGAATATAACAGGGACTAATAGTTCTCTTAGTGCTGATCTAAACCGGGCCATTTTTTGATGCAGCCGATATTATTGGTTGTTGTGAAGATGCGAGTCAATACTTGAGTGTAATGTAGCAGAGGTGATTGGAGCCCATTGAATCATGGTGGATACATTATGCGTCATGAATATGAAGGGGTTTTTATTTATTTTTTATTTTTAGGGAGGACAAGCTAGTCGTTACTGAAATGTGATTGTCTTTTTGCATTCTGTCCAGTATTTATTACTGGCAGATGCTGTGCTTTTTTGGTTCAATAAAAACAAACAGCTTGAGAGCCAGCATGCATATAGCTCTCTGTGTCGTTCTTTATATGAAAAGTGTATATGCTGCAGGAAAGAGAGGAGGATGAATCCGTTATGTGTTACACATTATGATAGAAGTCTTTGGTAAATGGAAACAAGGCAACCTCTGAAATCAATACAGAGCTGAACAGCAAAAAGGTAGTGGATGGAGAGAGAATACAAAATAGTCTCCTTCTCCAGTTTCCCTCGTTTATTCCCTCTACTTTGAAAAGCTTTACATGTTGTTTTGATATCTGTGGGGTACCTACTGTAAGAACAGATATCAAAGTGACGTTATTGGCTCATACATTTATTACCTCTCTCAAATCCTATCACATTAAGCTTCAGTAAATTCCCTGGCTGGTTAGATAATGTGGAAATTTTGACAACAGCAAATTTCAGCTGAGTGAGTGATTGTGTGAGAATGATGTATGTCCGCATTTTTGCCTCAGTGAACAGAACTTCAGTCTCAGTCTTTTGAAAGATCTTGTCAGTTCTTTTGTCTGGTGTAATGATTGTAAGCTTGTTTGAAATGTAAGCCATACAGTTTACAAAAGCAATTTGGTTAATGCATTGGGTTTTTCCTAGCATAAAATCGTTTTTTGGAGTTTGTTTGAAAATACAATTTCCTTTACTCTTCACCAGGCAATCTCAATGGAAGGAAACCCACAAGTAGGTTTGAAAGGGTTGTTATCAATGACCGGAGAAGTGAAAAGCAAAAATGCGCTCATTGCCTATGGTTGTTCAGAGTAATGGTGATGCCGGAAGCAGCGGTATTATAAATAGTAGGCCTATATCCCAGATTCATCGACCTTGTCCTTGAGTTGCCTTGTAATTGAGTTCTGCACTTAGATTTTCTTATGGCGGCACTATAATCCGTCTACTGTATAGTTACAGTTGAATTGCATATTGTGTAATACACTCTTATATGTCCTCGGTTATGAATAGTAATCACCTGTCTTGAATTGTTTTGATTACATCCTGTCACATTGTGTTTATGCTGATGATACAGACACTGTGTTGTGTTTATTAGTTTTGAGATTGCTTGACGATGCATAAAAATAAATAAAAATCTGTTACATGGTAGTTTAATCATCATAGAAGTGCCTCTAGGTCCTACACAAAAGCTTCTTGTCAAAAACCAGCTGTTTTAGTCGAAAGTAGTAAAAACAGAGAGAGATCAATTACATAATGTCCTTTCTCTCCGGATTTTAACTCTCTAGTGACAGAGCTAAGGCCCCAGCCAATTTAAATTATTATGTAAAGATAACAATGTCCTTTATTTGGAAAGGTCAGACTTTTCGAACAAAGGGACATAAGGTGTGTATACCATTATGCACACGCAGTTTCTTTCTCACACACACACACAAGCACTCACACTTTCATTCACACACAGATACTTAGCCCTACTATACAGTAAATGCCCCATGGCTTCTTCCCCAGCAAGTTGAATCTAATCAAGAGAATGCTGGGAGGGCCCTCAGGAGATTGCCAGGTTCCAGGGTTGGCTAGTTCAAATAAAATCCTTGACATTTGGATAAAAACCAAGTGCCACCAAGCAGTAATTGCATGCGACCACAGACACACATCTGTGGTGTGTGTGTTTGAGGAGGGGGCTTTCATTCCCTCCCTTTTGAAGTATTAGTCATGTGTAGTTAACTAACTGGCTCAGTTGTCTGTGAAGGGTGGCTCTATTGGACTATGGTACCAAGTAGGGCTGGGCTGCAAATTAATGGTGTCAAATAGAGGTGTGCCACCTGATCCTGTCCAATAGAAATACTCATTTTTGTTGGACTATTCAGATCATATTTCATATCAATGATTATCATCGACAATTATGATTTTAATTATTATCCGTATCACCCAAAACCTAGTACATGTACAGTACCTCATACAAAAAGCCCCATTGATATGTTGTGGAATGTTTGAGTAGGTGCTACTACAGAATGCCTGCATTCAACACCTCATTATGCATAACACCTCCGGCTGGATATATGCCAAGTAATGCTACCCAGGGATTGTTCAACAAATTCTAATAGCTAGATATTCAGTCTATACTGTATGCAGTGAAAAAGAGAGAACAAGAGAAATAGGGAGAGGGAAGGGAGGGTGAATGAGGGAGTGTTCCATTTCTTTATGATTTATCTTTCCCTTGCCCTGGTCTAGCAGTTTTGCCAACTCAACCTTACATTTCTGTAGATGTGTTGCAATGCATACATGGTGGATTTTTATGCTTATATGGGCCAAGGGGTATATTTTATTATTTCATGTCTAACAGTACACGGTTTGGGCTCAATACAAGTATATTTCCCCATCATAAAGTATATGTTTTTTCCTGTCATATATTGCATGATATACATAGCCATATCAGCTGGTAGATTTTGATGGATTGTCTAGGGGTTTCTCTAAGAAGGTTACAACATTTTCTACATAAACTTCCTGTTTCTGAATGACAAGACTGCCTTAAGGGGCATTTCTTACATGCTTGTTTTCCTAAAATGAACGATCCTGGGAGAACTGCTGCTTGAATTTACCTATATGATGCTTGTTAAAACCTGTCAATCTAGATGTGAAAATCTCTGTTGCCTTGACATTTGCTTTCCCTTTGCCTCTGCTATTATCAGTTTACGCCATACATAAAGTATTATTCATTCACCTATCCAAGTGAAATGTGTCATTATCAGCGTGTCTGTGGGTTTAAACTATATTTGTTTGAAACTATGGCTAACTGTTTGTTTCTACATTTGTTTTGTTCCAGGCCAGGATGATGACAGCAAGAAAGTGCTGGTGATGAGCTACCCCCAGTACTGTCGTTACCGCTCGGTCCTGGCCCGGCTCAGAGAGCAGCCGTCTGCCCTGCTGACGGACCACACCGTGCTGGCTTTGGGCGGCATCGCCTCCCAACACGACACCACACGCATCCTCTACTGCAGGGACACCTTCGAACACCCCACCCTGCTGCAGAATGAGAGTGTCTGCGAAGAGTTCGGTAAATCCCAAAGCGCTAGGGTGCAGGTAGTAACTGTTCAGTTTCTGCTCAGTAACTGCTCAGTTTCAAAAGGTTTTCTCCAATTTTGCGCCGACTAAACACCACCCAGGGTGGGGTCACTTCTACTTTGATTCAAGTCACTTCAGGGGATGAATTGAAATTCAATTCATAATTTCAAAATGCCCTATGGACCTGAGATGATTCAATTCACTTCCTAAATTGACTGAATTGAAATTGAACTGACCCCAACCCTTCAAAACACACCAGACTGAGTATCATCGGCCCTTAACATAGTCTTTCTTTAACTTTGTGCGTTTCCACAAAGATCACTGTTGTATAGCTTAACTCATAGTAATTGTGGAACAGGTCAACATTTTTGGAGAGATTGTCAGTGTGGGTAATTTAATTTTAAAAGAGAAGCGAGGAGGTGAAGGGAAACTGTTTTATGCCTCGGAAAATAATATATGAATAGCATGCTCACATCCTGCTGCTGCTCGTACTATTGGCTCATAGTGCCAGTGCTCATACTACTGGCTCATAGTGTCAGCCCTCATACTATTGGCTCATAGTGTCAGCCCTCATACTATTGGCTCATAGTGCCAGTGTTCATACTACTGGCTCACAGTGCCAGTGCTCATACTACTGGCTCATAGTGTCAGCCCTCATACTACTGGCTCATAGTGTCAGCCCTCATACTATTGGCTCATAGTGTCAGCCCTCATACTACAGGCTCATAGTGTCAGCCCTCATACTACTGGCTCATAGTGCCAGTGCTTATACTACTGGCTCATAGTGCCAGCGCTCATACTACTGGCTCATAGTGCCAGCGCTCGTACTACAGGCTCATAGTGCCAGTGCTTATACTACTGGCTCATAGTGCCAGTGCTCATACTACTGGCTCATAGTGCCAGTGCTCGTACTACTGGCTCATAGTGCCAGTGCTCATACTACTGGCTCATAGTGCCAGTGCTCGTACTACTGGCTCATAGTGCCAGTGATCGTACTACTGGCTCATAGTGCCAGTGCTCGTACTACTGGCTCATAGTGCCAGTGCTCGTACTACTGGCTCATAGTGCCAGTGCTCGTACTACTGGTTCATAGTGCCAGTGCTCGTACTACTGGCTCATAGTGCCAGTGCTCATACTACTGGCTCATAGTGCCAGTGCTCGTACTACTGGTTCATAGTGCCAGTGCTCGTACTACTGGCTCATAGTGCCAGTGCTCATACTACTGGCTCATAGTTCCAGCGCCTGTTAGTGTTACACCGTATTCAGGCACAAGCCTTTATCACACTTTGACTCAAATTCCTTTATGTAAACACCAGTTCTCTCAATCTGCCACATTAATGTGTGTTTTATTCATGTTAGGAAACATTAAATTCACCCATGTTTAATCCAGATTTTTATTAGGTCAAGTGCCAGGGGCAGTGAATAATGGGCCGTTGTTAAAGCTAGAAGTGACCATAAACGATTGTATTTATGCTTTTCCAATGCTAATCCTGACCTTTATCATTGGCCAAATCTTTTTCTAGGGTTGCCCCTTTAACAGACGTTCTGTTGACAAACAGCCACCTCAGGGTGTGTGGACATAATGTCATTTGTTTCACTGCAGAATTACTGGAACACTGCTGATAATTACAATTCTGCTATTTAGAGAAGTGACACTGTCATTTATATAAACATGAGGGTTTATTATGGTTTGGTTACTCAAGGCCCTAGTAATAGCAAGGCAACTTGACATGATATCAGACAACTTTCTTCCTATTTCCATATTCATGTAACCTAATTTCTACCAAACTGCGGAGAGGGTATTGACAATGTGACTATCACATATTATTCTCACATTTTCTGTGAGAACAAAAATGATGAATTACATAACATAATCTAGGAAGAAAAGTTTGAAGTAATATTAGTGTTCCAAGGCAGTTCCACTGAGAGATAGAGGTAGTATGATGACCTTTGCTCTTTGGCAATCATACTAGAATTGCAATTATGTGGTTGGAATATGCTGTGAGAGAACATGCTATCCTGAACATTGGTATAATTACCTGCCTGGCAACATGCTTTCAGAATATTTTTAGATATGTCATTCTTCTTTTCCTGCAACAAAGTAATAATGTTGCTTACCCTCCCTGCCCCCATCTCTGAGAAACATAATACCCGTTGCTTAAACAAACAGTGTTTTGAAAGCTGATGAGGCACTCATGTTTGAGGTGAAACTACAGGCGCGTTCCTTCATTTAGTATTTTATTCTAGCTGCTATGTCTGGAAAGGAAATAGAATCGATATCTATTTATGCAAAAATGGTTTTTATTGTTTGCCTGTTTGAGATGTTTCCACTCATATTTCTTTTAATGTTCATTAAAGAGGAGCATTTTCTGGAATCCATCTGAATTATTTTAGTAATCCCCGGGGGTGGGGGGGGGGATTTATTGCTGGATATTAATGCTTAACAGATGCATAGATCCTAAAGAGATTCTATTTTTAACGTATTGTGAAATGAAGGACACTTGCTCTGGAGTGTAAACTGTGTTAATGTTCCTGTAAAAGCACTGTAGCATGGCCAGTATGAGGCCAGAATGTAAACACACTGATAAAGGAATGATTTCCTTTGTGTGCCTGTGTCACTCCCCTCCACTGAATCCCAGTAAAGCTGGAGATTGCCTAAGACAGGCCCATTTTTATCCTGCTAAACTGTTAACATGTGCTCTCCCATATAGATTGGAATAATTTCTGCTCTGAAATCTTTTTTCAAAGCTAAGATCAGGTTATAAAGCTGGCACTGTTTTAATGTATTTGGGTAATCATATAGCTTTTATTTTCTCATATACACTGAGTTTTTCCACAAGATGTTAGCAAGAATCTCACATTGGTATTGAACTAAAAGCATTTTCAGTCTACTGAATTAGCATGACTGTGTGGTGAAGCATAATATCCCTTATTTTTCATCCTAATTAGAAACATACAGGACAAGCTGCCCAGATGCACATTATTATAGTCATTTTAGTCTGTACAGAAAAAAGCCCGGAGAGGTATCATTTATCTGGACAGAGCGAGGAGGGAGAAGACTTTCACAGGCTCTTGATGTGGCTTAATTCCTACACAACACAACTTATAGAGGTTGAGGAGTAGAATGCTGAAGCCTGGAGTCAGATCCATGAGTCATGAGTGATGATATTATACACCCTTGAAGTTTAAGTATGTTGTGAGGGGACTCTTTTGCTCCTCATATTTGCAGGTAGGGGCATGTTGGTCTTTTTGAACATAGTTTATGAGTATCGTAAATAGCATGATTCTTACTTACACTAATCTCTCACATCCTCATTACAGTACAATGGAGGAAGGCCTCTGTGTTAGTCATCGAGGAAATATCTCACTATTTCTCAGAAGAATAAATTGCCCTACAACCAGACAATAGGTATAGTGGAAAAGCATAACCTGACCTATTTGAAATGAATATGATTATTTATAATCACCATGCTGGAAGATTTTACATGACAAAGTCATAACGATAGCTCTTTGGTTAACTCAATCCCATCAAATGTAACCAGAGCGTAATCCATGAGAATAAATATGGTTTATTGATGTATGGGTGCGTTTATCCGTGCATTCATTTATTTATAGGTCGCTGTGATTTCTCCCTTCCGGTAATGAATAGCATAAGTCTTGAGCTCCTTCACTGCTCGGTAGTTATATATGAAACAGATTGTTTGGTTATTTAAAACCCCAGACCCATTTAGTTTTTGTTTCACTCTGTCAATAGCAATAATCTGGAAACGTTTGAAGGTTAGCCCATTTTTAGCAAATCCCACATTACGTAATTTTGTCTGTTTTACATTCGCGCTCATGGAAAGACATGCCATATTTGGGACAGCCCCTCTGTGTGTTGTATGCTTGACTTTCATCCTTAAAAGGTTTTTTTTCTTTAAACAAAAGCCATTAAGCGACACTGCCAACTCAAAGGCACTAGGCAAATCTGAAACTGGACATGGTAAACTCTCCAACATGTAAACTCTACATATATGTATTTTTAGATCATGACACTATTAATGTATCTGTTTTCATATTTTTAGTTACATATATTTTCTAATGGGATAGGGCAGATGAGATGTATGATGGTGGTGTGGGGGCAAAACCTATGTATGTTAAAATCACACACTGTAACTGGATCTAAATGGAGTAGGGTGATGTTATCAAGATTGAGGTCAGAGTTCAGTGCATTCCTTACTCTGCTTGTCAGCCTTGTTTTGGTTTAAGCTGGCAGAGTTCAGAGAATGATCTGTGTTAATGAGTCCCAATGACACACTGCAAAGGGCATGAGTGTGTCACATGAAGAGGAAAGTGGACAAAAAGAATGGAAGACAGAGAGGGAGAGATTTAGATGTGCTTAAGTTACATTTTGATTTGATTCTGAAAGAGTAAAGACAACTTGTTAATCTCTCGGTTTAAGTTAAATGTATTGCACTGTACATGTGGGAATGGTATAGGGGGAATTCAATGCTTGAGTGTACCTTTATATTAGTGTACATTAGTGTACACTCAAGCACTACAACTTTGAGTTTGCACAGCATAAAGCATACACATTCACACCCTCAAACGCACTCTATCCAATGAGAATGATTTCATAATAAACGTGTTTGAACAGTTTAATTGGCTCTTCCTGGAATAACTCCGTTTCACTTCATTTGATATGATGAAAGAGTAATGTTCCCTCCCAAGGGGGGCATACACAACACTGCATAAATAAAGCTGCAGTGGAAAATGACAGCAATAATAAACAAGGCAAATTCATCCGCACTCCTGCCAATTTTAGCTCAAATTGCTTTTGGTTTATTTGCTAATCATGTTAATTAGCAGATCTTGTTTTAAGAAAATTGAATATTAATTCCAGAAGGATGAACGAGCATGGTTATTCAGTATAAGTAAAGTATCAGATGGTTGTTGGGTAAGATGTGACAAAAATATTCTCTTCACACAACCCTTTTAAAATGACATACAGTAGACACTTTTCAATCTAAGCTAGTTTGAGCCTTTATGACATGGAATGTAGTTCTGCACTAAGGCATTTAGTATATGTACAACTACAAACTGAGGAACAGAGACATAAACAACAAAAAAGAGCCTTGAACTTTGCTCGGGAACTTAAACCTCTGTGTCCTTATTAAACAACATTGAGATATTACGGATTTGTGTCTTCAGCTGCATCATTAGCTTGCAGGGCTGTTAACGTTTGGCTCTGTGGTTAAGCCAACCAGATGGAATAGTAGTGGACATAATGGAAGTGTGTATGCCCACTTAAGGGCAATGTAGTTAAATGCTGGCAGTTAAATGCTGTGTTCACCTGTGAGGTAGGGAAGCGAGAGGCTGAACTGAAAAAGGACTGTTCAATTTCCTGTAAACATACATGCTGCGATGTGGGCCTGTTGCCATGGGTACTGCGGTCCAGACAGGATCTTGATGATGATTGATAATTACTACCTGCCGTTTGGTCTTCATCTTCACAAATATATGGCTAGATTTGCCCTCCACTATATATCTGGCAAATTGTTCCCTTTGATAATAGGTTTTTAATGTTCAACAGTCAATGTTTGTTGGGTATAGCAATCATTTTCTCATGTAATTATATTTCCCAGAAAAAAATGCAATGTAAAATCAATTGTGACTTGTGACTTAAACAGGATGGTGGCAGAATTTAATTTACAAATTCTTGCAACAAAAAAAAGGATAGAGGGTGTTGTGTCGGTAGTCGCATATTGAAATTTGAGCATTTGAAAATGGCTATTGCATTTATTTGTATTGTTATTCAAATGAGATTAGTTGAATTTGTCATTTCCATGATAAGAGCATGGCATTGTGCTACTCCTTAGCTCACATAAACACAGGCAATCTGAAGCCATCTCATTACAGTATTCAGCTCTGAAAGGATAACAAGCCATCACATTATTTCACTACCACTGTCACTTACTAGCATACTACAGTAGGCTACTTGTCATACTATATTTCACATTTCTGAACACCTGCAGTAATAGCAAACCTCTTAGATGAGAGGAAATAGTCATTTTCTCACATCAGATGGCGTCACTCCTACATGATGCTCATTCCTCAACCGATCTGTCTTGTAAGACGTTGAACTCATTTCTAAAAATCAAGATTTTGCCCATCCGCCTAACACTAGTTTGCCAGCTTGTTGATGAAGTTGTACGGCACCAAAGTTATGGGACTGTTCTCAGAAATCAGCATGTATCTGACTCTGACAGCTGGCACTGTGCCTCGCTACTTTGTAACAATTGGCCAACGCGATAACGTCGCAGAGAGCAGTCTGCTGTGCAGTAATCACAGCAGAGAAGATATCATGAAAACTAGTTTGTGCATTAGCTAGAATTTCACTACACTAGCTAGCTAGAGGGAGTATTCGGCATTGAGTGTGTCAACTGGCGTTGTTAGCATCCCTGCCTTTCGTTTCATATGGATTTATTTGAGACTGGTTCAGCCAGCAAGCAGACACACTAGCTAGCTAACCCATTAGGTAGCAAATTTTCATTTCAAATTTCACACAGTAATGGAAAAGTACTAAGTGTTCATACTTAGGTAAAAAATACCCTAATAGAAAATGACTCAAGTAAAAGTCACCCAGTAAAATACTATTAAAAGTCTAAAAGTATTTGGTTTTAAATATACTTAAGTATCAAAAGTAAAAGGAACGGTACAGATAATTTCATTTATTTTATTTTATTTTTTAGATAGCCAGGGGCACACTCCAAAGCTTAGACATAATTTACAAACAAATAGTTTGTGTTTAGTGAGTCTGTCAGCTCATAGGCAGTAGGGATGACCGGGAATGTTCTCTTGATAAGTGCTTGAATTGGAACATTTTCATGTCTTGCGAAACATTAAAAATGTAACGAGTAATTTTGGGAAAATGTATGGAGTAAAAAGTACATTATTTTCTTTTGGAATGTAGTGAAGTAAAATAAAGTTGTCAAGAAAAGTACAGATACCCCCGAAAAACTACTTAAGTAGTACTATGAAGTATGTTTACTTAATTAAGTACTTGACACCACTGATTTCATAAATACTGATTCTACCACCACAAAACACCTTAGCTAGACGTAGAATTAGGTAGTGAATACTTGCTCATAAAAAAAGTCAATACTAGGTTCAGAATTTGTCAAATTAACTCTGACTCTTTTGAGGATGAAAGGTGGTTCAGTGGACAATGTCACCTAGGTAACATTTTAAAATGTTAGGACAGCATATTGTAGCCAAAATAATTTGAAACTATCCCGAATTATCAGACAAATCAGTGCAGGCGGACGTCACGCTAGGTGACGTGAGACAATGAGGAAATAGTCCCAACTCAAAACTCTATATGTTACGAAGACTGTAGGAATGCAAAGATGCCCGGGTTCTGTTAAAAAGATAATGATTACTCAACCTCCCATGTGAGCAGGTTTGGGTAGTAATACGTTCCATTAAACTGATTACAAAAAAACTGTAACTGTAATCTGTTACGTTACCAGCAAAAATATTTTAATAAGATTACAGAGACAATTGAAAAACCACATTACTTCTAGAATTGACTTTTAACTTCAGAAAGGATGTTTGTGAAAAAATGATTTGATACCTTTCTGTTGTCTCAATGATATTCAAATTAGCATTGAAAAAAGGCGCAAGTTTAAGTTTGTTCTGCCTGATCGAGTCTGACCACGTCAGAGACCAATGATGACACGCCAAATGGGTTGGATGGATCGTGGGAAAGAGCAGCAATAGGATTTTTTGTAGGCTACAGTCCAAGCTATGTCTTCCAATGGTAATGACTGCTGGTGTAGCCTACGGGTGATACAAATATAACTTGTTATTGATATCTACATAGAGCATTGATGTTAATCACACTGCTACTCTTTCATTTAGCTATTTGCCCCTTAAGGATTGTGGTCGTTGTGGATAGATGTTCACAAATGTTTGTGTATTTTAACCCAATAATGGTTTCATTGAAATGTAAGCTGCTTATCAATCATTGTTTTTTGATACCAGTGGACAGCCAGTAAAAAATGCGCTTTTGCAACAGCTGCATATTACGGGAGTTCCTAAGAAGACCACGAGTGGGGCTTTTATTGTTCAATATAATTCATACTGATTCAAAAACAAATGTCCATAGGCCAAATGGTACACATGCTCAAACTCGCATACTTTTTGATAGACTTAACAGCTGCAAATGATCGAGATATCAAAGTGTCACCATAAAACGTAAACAGCATATGGTATACATTTTTCACATGCAAATAGCACTTTTCGGCAGTGCTCAGATCTTACCATTCCATGAGAGGATAATTTATTTTTCAACTCAAAGCAATAAGCCCAATAAGTCCTCCATTACAACAACATAAACAGAGTAGGAAAACAATTCCTTACTTTTTGGGTTATGCACAGGTAAATAAATTTGGCTAATCTACTGTATATTTCCAAGTCCTACTCTTGAAGATCAAGGAGTATTTAATTCATTGGAATGACTGGAAATCTGACAGAGTTTTGTTTTTAATGTAAAGATGAAGCCTAATTGTATTATTTGAAGTGGCAGCAAGAGGTTAGAAGAAGCCTACATAACCAACACATGTAGTAAAATGCACCATCCATTTATGGTGATCTATGTAAACTCTATCATTGATTTATCCTGCAATAGATATCGTTCACTTGGTAATATTTGTTTTTGTCTTCCTCTAATGCATCTTAAGGGGAAAGTAATCTAAAACGAACTGAAAGTAATCAGATTGCGTACTGAGTTTGGGTAATCCAAAAGTTATGTTAACGATTACAATTTTGAACAGGTAACTAGTAATTGTAATGGATTACATTTAGAAAGTAGTCTTAAATAAATCTACTTTGAAACATACAGTATACAGTATGGTGATGGGCTTAAAAAAGTACACCTGTACCATGTCTGATATAGAGTTGGAATGTATTACATTTTGAGTTTGCATCCCGATATCACACTTTATGTACATCACATAAGACTGAAATATAACAACCATTTGACATAGAAACACCGGATTTTCGTCAGTGGAAAAAAAAGGTGTATTAATTATGAAAAATATTAATAACATTCCACCCATGAGGGCAATTTGGTATTTGACTGCAGGAAAGGGCTGCTACACAATTTGTATAGGAAATTAGGAGGTTGGCTGGGGAATAGCATAATGCCAGAGGATGAGTGAAGATCAATGCTACCCCCATATCACCCCCACACTGTGTTACCCTCACTGTGTGACATTTTTTAATTAAGATAAAAAAGCATCCTACATATGGGAGAGAGAGAAAGACGTGTATAAACATTAGGTTATAGACCTTTAGGTTGGGTGGGTCACACCTTAGGCTGTTGTTCACGGGGGGTTTAGCTCATTTGTAGAAGTCTGTTTAATCCTACAGTACGTGTAATATCATGGTCTGACATGTGTCAGGAGTACTGAGCTGCCCTCTGTTAGAGCCCCCTTTCAAACACATCAGGCTCAGTGACTGTGAAAATGTCACAACAGTGGAGCTACCCAGCAGGAAAAACATACACAATCAGAAAGTTTGCTGCCAGTAGGGATTTTGTTATGTGTTGTTATTTGTTAAGTATTTTTGTTTGTTAGAAGCATATTGGCTGTAAAGTTGTACATGTGCTTGGTTCGCTTCATAATCTGTCATATTTAGTTGGGTTACAGAAATCATGAATAATGGGTGTTCACTAAAAGATCATGGAAATGAGGAGGAAAATAGTATGCCAGTCATCTTTCTTCAAACCACCTCCCAGGACCGGTGTGAGAACAAATCAATTGGATGGGCATCCGATATCCATAAGGAGCACGTTTTTTTCAAGGGAACTCTTGTGTGTGCACGTGCTTGTTATAGTAAAGACCATAGGCGGCGCACAAGCTTACAATTTATCCTACCATTTCTACCGATCTGCGTGGCAGTTAGGATTTTAATTTGCATAACAAAGTTTTGGATTCTGAAAATTATCACATGGTTAATCATAAAAAGTCTGAATTAAAATTATACAAATCTAAAAGTTAAAATTCAACTAATGCGAGAACACCAGCCTCTGTCATATAGACACATTGATACCCCGGGATCCATTGTTGACTAAAGAAATGAGCGCATGGAGCTCAAACATAGCTTATAGGTTAACACAGCAGTAGGCCTATAACTAAGATCGTCAACTACACTGAACAAAAATGTAAAGTGTTGGTCCCATATTTCATGGCCTGAAATAAAAGATCCCATAAATTGTCCACAAAAACCTTATTGCTCTCAAATTCTGGGCACAAATTTGGACAATAAAAGGCCACTCTAAAATGTGCAGTTTTGTCACACGACACAATGCCACAGGTGTTTCAAGTTTTGAGGGAGTGTGCAATTGGCATTCTGACTGCAGGAATGTCCACCAGAGCTGTTTCCAGTGAATTGAATGTTAATTTCTCTTCCATAAGTCGCCTCCAACTTAATTTTAGCGAATTTGACAAGACATCCAACCGGCCTCACAACCACACACCACGTATAACCACGCCAGCCGAGGACTTCCACATCCGGCTTTTTCACCTACGGGATCGTCTGAGACCAGCCTCCCGGACAGCTGATGAAACTGTGGGTTTGCACAACCAAAGAATTTCTGCACAAACTGCTAGATACTGTCTCAGGGAAGCTCATCTGCGTGCTCGTCGTCCTCACCAAGGTCTTGACCTGACTGCAGTTTGGTGTCGTAACTGTCACATGAGTTGACGCTGGAGAGACGAAGCAGGTACGGGGAGTCAAACATTTAATAAATAACGGACATGGAGTGAGACAGGAACAGCGTCAGCAAACAGAAAAAAAAGACAAAAAACAATCAATGCAGAAGCGGGGAACAGAGCTGGTGACAAATATAGGGGAGGTAATAACAGGTGATAAGTGAGTCCAGGTGAGTCCAATAATGCTGATATGCGTGACAGAAGGCAGGTGTGCGTGATGGATGGCAGGAGTGCGTGATGCAGGGCAACCTGGCACCCTGAAGCGCCAGGGAAGAGCTGGAGCAGATGTGACAGTAACCGACTTCAGTGGGCAAATGCTTACCTTAGATGGCCGCTGGAGAAGGTGTGCTCTTTATGGATGACTCCCGGTTTGTACCGGGAGTCATCAACTGTACCAGGCAGATAGCCAACAGTGTGTATGGTGTCATGTGGGCAAGTGGTTTCCTGATGTCAATGTTGTGTACAGAGTGCCCCATGGTGGCGGTGGGGTTATGTTATGGGTAGGCCTAAGCTATGGTCAACGAACACAATTGCATTTTAGCGATGGCAATTTGATTGCACAGAGATGCCATGATGAGATCCTGAGGCCCATTTTTGTGCCATTCATCCGCCAACATCACCTCAAGTTTCAGCATGATAATGCACAACCTCATGTTGCAAAGATCTGCACACAATTCCTGAAAGCTTAAACTGTCCCAGTCCCAGGCCTGCATACTCACCAGACATGTCACCCATTGAGCATATTTGGAATGCTCTGGCGTGTTACAGTTCCCTACAATATCCAGCAACTTCGCACACCCATTGAAGAGGAGTGGGGCAACATTCCTTAAGCCACAATCAACAGCCGGATCAACTCTATGCGAAGGAGATGTGTCGCGCTGCATGAGGCAAATGGTGATCACACTAGATACTGACTGGTTTTCTGATCCATGCCCTACCTTTTTAAAGTATCAGTGACCAACAATAGCATATCTGTACTCCCAGTCATTTGAAATCCATAGATAAGGGCCTCATTAATTTCAATTGACTGATTTACTTACATGAAGTGTAACTCAGTAAAATCTTTGAAATTGTTGAATGTATCGATTTATATTTTTGTTCAGTGTAAGTCAAATACAAAGGTCTAAAGCAACAAATAAAAACAGTATGGGACACTTTTAAATGCCTTTACTTGAGCTCTTCTTGCCATAATGTTGACTTGGTCAAATAGGGCTATCTTCTGTATACCACCCCTACCTTGTCACAACACAACTGATTGGCTTAAACACATAAAGAAGGAAAGAAATTCCACAAATGAACTTTTAACGAAGAACACCTGTTAATTGAAATGCATTTCAGGTGACTACCTCATCAAGCTGGTTGAAAGAATGCCAAGAGTGTACAAAGCTGTCATCAAGGCAAAAAGGGTGGCTAATTTGAAGAATCTCAAATATATTTTGATTTGTTTAACACTTTTTGACTACTTGACTACTTGATTCCATATGTGTTATTTCATCGTTTTGATGTCTTTACTATTATTCTACAATGTAGAAAATAGTACAAATAAAGAAAAACCATGGAATGAGTAGGTGTGTCCAAACTGGATGGTACTGTATGTATTTGCACAGTTGCATTAAAATAAATAAATGACAGCCATTAAAGACCTACTGGTGACATACGTATGTAATGGGGAATTTATCAAAATAAACAATCAAATGCACACAATGAAACAATAAATGCACATGAATTGGCGGGAGACCACTGAATGCATTCTGGAGAGCTGAGTGCATGCATTCTGGAGAGCGACAAGCCTTACACTTAGAATGAAGTACTTTCTAACACCAATACTAGTGGCAGTTGAGTTGCCACCAACCTGAAGGACACAACCTTAACTTAGCTAGAGTATTTAATCACATCATCCTGAGATGTTTTGAAACATGACACGGTGTGTTGTTTACCACTTTATCAAGTGTTGTGCAACACCTTGCCAGGGACTGGGAGCACAGACATTTTTAAAACACTATTTTGGTGTTTAGAGTCCTGTCTTTATGTTTAACATTGTTTTATGTATTTGATCATTTGCCATTTTATACCATTTTGGCAGGCATTGTAAAGCATTGTGCTCAAACAACCAGCACTAACTGGAGATTGAACTGCAAGAATTAACAATCATGAATTAGGGTTAGGGTTAGGGTTAGGGTTAGGGTTAGGGTTAGGGTTAGGGTTAGGGTTAGGGTTAGGGTTAGGGGTTAGGGTTAGGGTTAGGGTTAGGGTTAGGGTTAGGGTTAGGGTTAGTGAGGGGAACAGCACCTCAGTACCTCCAGGCTCTGATCAGGCCCTACACCCAAATAAGGGCACTGCGTTCATCCACCTCTGGCCTGCTCGCCTCCCTACCACTGAGGAAGTACAGTTCCCGCTCAGCTCAGTCAAAACTGTTCGCTGCTCTGGCTCCCCAATGGTGGAACAAACTCCCTCACGACGCCAAAACAGCGGAGTCAATCACCACCTTCCGGAGACACCTGAAACCCCACCTCTTTAAGGAATACCTAGGATAGGATAAAGTAATCCTTCTCACCCCCCTTAAAATATTTAGATGCACTATTGTAAAGTGGTTGTTCCACTGGATGTCATAAGGTGAATGCACCAATTTGTAAGTCGCTCTGGATAAGAGCGTCTGCTAAATGACTTAAATGTAAATGTAAATGAATGTGGGAATGGGTTCTGTCCTCATTAAATGATGGTTTGGTTAGCCGTTCATCATGATCCATTACACCTCATGGCACAACAAGCTTAATACTAACATACTAACATATAAATACACACTATATATACAAAAGTATGTGGACACCCCTTTAAATTTGTGGATTTCAACCACATCGTTGCTGACAGGTGTATACTATTTAACACACAATCTCCATAGACAAACATTGGCAGTAGAATTCCTTACTGAAGAGCTCAGTGACTTTCAATGTGGCACCGTCATAGGATGACACCTTTCCAACAAGTCAGTTCGTCAAATTTCGGCCCTGCTAGAGCTGCCCTGGTCAACTGCAAATGCTGTTATTGTGAAGTGGAAATGTCTAGGAGCAACAACGGCTCAGCTGTGAAATGGTAGGCCACACAAGCTCACAGAATGGGACCGCCGAGTGTTGAAGTGCGTAGCAAGTAAAAACTGTCTGTCCTCAGTTGCAACACTCACTAATTTCTTACAGTCTGGCTGTGTGTTTGAGTGGGTAAAATTAATTGAATGTCAATTTGCCTGACGGTTTGGATATCCATTCATCATGATCAGCTCACACAACAAGCTTAATACTAATATAGAAATATAATTTATATTTCTTCAAACTAGGGATGCATGATATATCAGTGAACTTATCTAGTTTAACGCCAAATGTGCAAAACCGATGTCAAAGCTGACGTGCATACCTACAGTTGAAGTCGGAAGTTTACATACACTTAGGTTGGAGTCATTAAAACTCATTTTTCAACCACTCCACAAATAGTTTTGGCAAGTCGGTTAGGACTTCTACTTTGTGCATGACACAAGTAATTTTTCCAACAATTGTTTATAGACAGATTATTTCACATATAATTCACTGTATCACAATTCCAGTGGGTCAGAAGTTTACATACACTAAGTTCTGTGCCTTCAAACAGCTTGGAAAATTCCAGAAAATTATTTCATGGCATTAGAAGCTTCTGATAGGCTAATTGACATCATTTGAGTCAATTTGAGGTGTACCTGTGGATGTATTTCAAGGCCTACCTTCAAACTAAGTGCCTCTTTGCTTGACATCATGGGAAAATCTAAAGAAATCAGCCAAGACCTCAGAAACAAAATTGTAGACCTCCACAAGTCTGTTTCATCCTTGGGAGCAATTTCCAAAGACCTGAAAGTACCACGTTCATCTGTACAAACAATAGTACGGAAGTAGAAACACCATGGGACCATGCAGCCGCCATACCGCTCAGGAAGGAGACGCATTCTGTCTCCTAGAGATGAACATACTTTGGTGCGAAAAGTGCAAATCAATCCCAGAACAGCAGCAAAGGATCTTGTGAAGATGCTGGAGGAAACAGGTACAAAAGTATCTATATCCACAGTAAAACAAGTCCTATATCGACATAACCTGAAAGGCCGCTCAGCAAGGAAGAAGTCACTGCTCCAAAACCTGCCATTAAAAAGCCAGACTACGGTTTGCAACTGCACATGGGGACAAAGATTGTACTTTTTGGA
The DNA here is from genome assembly GCF_021184085.1 of Oncorhynchus gorbuscha. Classification (NCBI taxonomy): domain Eukaryota; kingdom Metazoa; phylum Chordata; class Actinopteri; order Salmoniformes; family Salmonidae; genus Oncorhynchus; species Oncorhynchus gorbuscha. The sequence goes on from NW_025744755.1 coordinate 28,759, forward strand.
GAAATGTCCTCTGATCTGATTAAACAAAAATTGTTTGTCCACAATGACCATCGTTATGTTTGGAGGAAAAAGGGGGAGGCTTGCAAGCCAAAGAACACCATCACAACCGTAAAGCACGCGGGTGGCAGCATCATGTTGTGGGGGTGCTTTGCTGCAGGAGGACTGGTGCACTTCACAAAATAGATGACATCATGAGGAAGGGAAATTATGTTGATATATTGAAGCAACATTTCAAGACACCAGTCAGGAAGTTAAAGCTTGGTCACAAATGGGTCTTCCAAATGGACAATGACCCCAAGCATACTTCCAAGAAGAACACTGTTTGCATCCATTAATTATTTTTATGACCAGCACTGTAGGTGCACGAGACAACTTTACCAACATCATAGCATATGTATCGATGAATCATTGTGACATATGAGATACAGGTGATAGTGTAGTCAATGTGTAATAACTATGTAAAACATTTATGAAAGCGTTAAATTATTATATCCAGATTCAGATCCTGATTGGCTAACAAGCATATTTGACACGTCAAATATGTTATTTGACATGTATCTTTTTTGACATGCAAAGACCCAAACGGCGTTCCATAGAAATCCTGGTTGAGAATGAAATGACTGAAGAAATGAACAATGAAACAGCACAGCAAGTTATTGAAAGAAATAGGTTATGATTATGTTTTACTGGTACTGGGGACATGTAAATGCCAACAAAATACTTTTTGGGTCTGTGTGGTGTGTGTGTGTTTGTGTGTGTGTGTGTGTGTGTGTAACCTTTATTTAACTAGGCAAGTCAGTTAAGAACAAATTCTTATTTACAATGACGGCCTACCCCGGCCAAACCCGGACGACGCTGGGCCAATTTTGCGCCGCCCTATGGGACTCGAAATCAAGGCCGGATGTGATAGAGCCTGTATTCGAACCAGGGACTGTAGTGATGTCTCTTGCACTGAGATGCAGTGCCTTAGACCGTTGCGTACATGTGTGTGTGTTAACTACTTAACTGTACTAGAATGCTTAAAAGGCCTCAAAAAATGGTAATATCGGTTACAATTCGTTTTTGGCAAGGAAAATATCGGATATCAGTATTGGCCAAAAATGTAATATCGGTGCTTCACTACTTCAAACACTACTTCAAACATGCATACACCATTGTGTGAAAGATTCAAAGTATAAACATTTTGAATTACACACCATTTACAACAAATATTAAGTAGATGTTTTTTGTACATTTCTATTCACCCCATAATAATTTATTGCTGTGTGGTTGAGTGGAAAAAAGTCCAACAATCTGCTCCTCCTGTTTCTAATCTGTCTAAATAAAGCATTGAAAAAATAAAGGTGGAATTCTGCAATTTTTTTATCCATAGGCCCTAATCATCAATAAATATTTAGATTATGAACCTTTTGCATTTTTAAACCATTGATTGTATGATGCCTATTACATGCACTGAAACCCTAAAATTGTTTTCACAACACTCTCTTAAAAACACCTATATTCAAGTTGAAGAACCACTTTAGGTATTTGAGTGTATTCTGTCTATTAAAACACTTACATTGGGTTGACATTCGAACACCAGATCTCAGTTTAGGTGCATTACTTTTCCTGGTTTCGTTACACAATCATGGTGTTTTGAGACTTTCTATTTTTACAGTGTATCTTAGCCACACACCCCTCCCCTTCTTCTTGTCTCAACATTTTAAATTATACTCAACAAACATTATCTTCACACTTAATTTGGATGCTTTTCACTGACACCCGCAACTCAATAATCAGCTAGGCCTATTGCCACGTGCGCTGCCCAAATTCCACACTTCTTAATTAAATAGGCATAGGCCTACATACTTGCGATTTGAAACAATCAACAGCTATTTAAAAATATATATATGCTCATGATCCTTTGTGGCTAAGTCATGCTCTCTGGTAAAGTATTTTATTTAGAGAGGAGTAACTATATAATTTGGGTGAAATATCAATTTACTTTAGGGGAAGCCAGCACCTGCCAACAGTCCTTTCCAATTCGCAAGTGGTTGACACCAGAGATCGGGATATAATGACGAAGTGCTCATGTCTCCGCCCTAACAATCGGAGTGGTTGTCCCAAAGGCGGGAAAGCAGACGACAAGTTTACGTCTGCATATTCTGTCTCACTATATGTAACCCATGTATCTGACACTGTCTGGACAAAGATAGTATGACATGCCATACTCTTTTTGTCCAGACAACATCAGATACATGCTGTACACATAGTGAGACAGAGAGGCGCTGTTCCGCTTGCTCACATGCTTTATCTGAGATTGATGCGTCTTTCTGTCGGAGCACGTCTCAGTCAAATATATGATCAATATTTCAATATTTTATTTGGATGGGCAAGGAAGTATGGTAGGGCAGGCCAGGCCCTTTAAAGCCCGCCCATAATGCCGGCCCTGCTTCCTCCATTTTACTGTCTTTCTGTCTCTGTTTCACTGGTTAGTGAGAAGGAAGAACAGTAAGTACTAACGCGTGTTTGCATGCTTGGCATTATGTGCATGTGTTGTGTGTCAACAAACCCAGTGTTTACTGAGAATAAGCAAACCACGTTCTTCGCTAAATGTAGAATAGCTCTCAGCAACAAAATGATATCTTGTGCTGTGGTTGCATTATATTTTTCATGGACTGTTCACTAACAAATCCTTTTTTCTGAAATACCTTACCAATATTCGAGTGTACACGACTATCCTGCAAAGTTTATGTATAGTAGTGAAATACATTTGAAAAACCTTAAATTCATAACAAGTTTGGAATAATAAATCATTCCTTTTATAGTTCTGATTTTAAAACTTTGTCATCTGTTACAATTGCTATTATTTTGTAAATATATTATTTGATTTCAATTTAGAGGCATCTGAAATTGTGGTTTTCTGAACATTTTGTGTTAGCCTGTTTTTTTTAGCCTTGTGTTAGCCTTGTTAGCCTTTGTGTTAGCCATGTTATTTGCCCCCTTTTCCTCCCCAATTTCGATCTTTTCTCAATCGCTGCAACTCCCCAACGGGCGCGGGCGGCAAAGGTCGAGTTATGCAGTCCTCCAAAATATGACCCGCCAAACCACACTTCTTAACACCCGCCTGCTTAACCTGGAAGCCAGCCACACCAATGTGTCGGAGGAATCACTGTTCAACTGACGACCAACGTCAGCCTGCAGGCGCCCGGCCCACCACAAGGAGTTGCTAGAACGATGAGCAAAGTAAAGCCCCCACGGCCAAACCCTCCCCTAACCCGGATGACGCTGGACCATGTGACGCATCTAGCACCCTGGTCTGTAGTGTTGCCTCTAGCACAGCGATGCAGTGCCTTAGACCACTGCCACACTCGGGAGGCTCCTTTGTATTGTTCTAATAATACCCAACACTTTACACACAACTGGCAGTCAGAGGGGATTTTCAGCCTGATGGATTTTTCACTGTGCTTCCCTCCTCTGTATATGAACTTTGGCCTTATTTGGGTCACAGGGTTGTAGTGAAATCATTTCTCCCTTTTGCTGGGAAGATGTCAGACTCTCAAAAGTATATTTGGACGTCAATGAAATATAGGCCCTATAATTAGTTTCAAAGTCATGTGGGAATAAAAACAAAGAAGTTGCTATTTTGGACCAAGAGTCAAAGTGGCACTTGCATCAGTAGTGATTCAGTAAAGAGTGCAGCTCATTTATATGTGGTTGTGGATTTTTATTTCACTGAGTACAGTAGCATTTCGTAAGACATTGTTGCAGCAGCAGTGTATTTTAGCAAGGAAGCATTTTAGTGTTATTGCACCATCGCTCTACAGTGCACCATCGCTCTACAGTGCATATAGTTCAAAACAGGATCATACAGTATGTGAATGGAAGCTATAATTTCAAGCTATAAAGACATCATTATGGTAGTATTTAGGTTGAATGTTATTTTTCACTTTTATACAGTGTTCTTTATATTCATTGCTGCATAATCCTAAGGAATCTGTCAATGTGGAATGTCAGAACCCATTCTGAGGTGTCTAATGGCTTTTTCAAACAAGGCGTTCGCGGAATGATAATGAAGTGCTAGTTCTTAATTGAATTGGAGAAATTAGACAAAGTACTGTCAGACATTAAGAGGAGCATTGGACTGCATCAAAAGATCAAGTTGTCAGCTTGCATCACTGCTGAATTTATTGAGACTTTCATGCCTCCGGGGTGCTGCTCAATGACAGAAATTATGGATTTTCCCCAGGGTGTGATTTTATGTCTGCCTTTACCAAGAGAGCAAGCTTTTATTCAAGGTAACCTATGCATTTGACCTGCACTCTAAATTTCTGCCACTTTTTACAGCTGGCCATTTAAACAGCTGTGTATTCCTCAAGGGGTATGAACCAGCAACCTTCAAATTCAACCTTAAGTCAGGTCAGTGACCCCCCAAAAAGTCAGAGCAGACCTAATGCCTGTGTGTTACTGTGAGGAGGTTTCCTTATGTAACTGCCATCAGCGAACATGATCAGTGGCATACAGGCTCAGAATAATAAAATGATTCCTCACATTCCTCCACTTGACCTTGAGGCTCATTTGAAGTCGATATGCTGAAAGTCTGAGGGGGGCTTTCTGATGTTTTTAAACTAGCACAGATGTCGACAGATCCATGTCAAACCCGTGGCATCAGCTCAAAGACAAACCTCTGATGTAGTCAGAGGAGTTAACACACACGATTAGTTTTGCCCCAGAATGTATTTTTCTCACTATAACCAAATCACACGTTATAACTTGATAGTGAATTGCATTATCAGTTTCTAAATCAAGTGTCAACTCCCTCCATCCAGGATACACTGCTGTGAAAATCAAACAAACTTCTAAAACCACTATCTGGAAATCAGTGAATCTCAGCCATAGTGATCATAAACAGCATGTAACATTTATCTCCCAGGCTTCACATCTGCAGCATTTGATGTGTGAAATGTGCACTGCACACAGTGTTAGTACACAATACGCTCTCATCTGAGTTACATGCTCAATGTCACGAGCTTACGGATTGGGTTTCTAAAAAAGACCCACTTTGAGGGCTCTATTTTAACAAACCTAACACAATGGTAACTCTAAGCGCAGGCGTTAGCTCTATAGGTTCAGGGGTGTGTCAGAAATATTTTAGCTATTTTCACTATTACAATTTTCAACGTACTTGTTGGCGTGGGTGCGAAAGGGCTGGGTTTTGATGACTAAACAAGTTGTGCGTGTGTCGAGACTGGCCAATCAAAACATGCTTCATGACGAAATATGTGGTTGCTTCAAGTTGTGTATTTACGGTCTTTTATATGTTGCCATGGAATCGACTCAAATTCCAATGTTAGTCTGTCATAGTTTGTTAGATATCTTACAGAAACAAAATAACAAAATGTAGACTTATCTTGGATAAATAGTTAACTTGAATCCAGTCCACATTGTTCCAAGTAATTGCATGGCTTCTATAGCATTCACACTGATATAGGGTCTGCTCCCAAATAGGCCTATGTTTTATGAACATAGTCGGAACCATCTTACAGATCTGATCACATTCACACATCAGAAGTTGCATTGCATGCACGCCACGGACGTGGTAAGCATAAAACCAGGAAGGTGAATCATTCTAATAATATTGGTTGTAATTAAAATTAAACGAAAACAACAACAAATAAATACATTTAAAATATAATGATATCATAAAATCATCACGCATTGCTGTTGAACCAGCCTTCGTTATAGTAGACCTAAGGGAGGGCTTGGGAAAACAAGCTATTTTTACAGGTTACAGATAACTTCTAAATACAATGTTCATCGGTATTCACCGGAGGTTCTCATCTCTTATTTCATGATGGGGGTGGACACGTAGCCTATATCACGGAAGGGGTTTTATGCAGGTCCCAAACGCTAACATAATGTGGGCCTGCCTGCAATGAATAAATAAAAAGGGAATGTCAGCTCACTGCTTTATATTTTAATTTATAATTAAGATTGATTTCCAAGCGGTCTCAGGAGCCAAACCTTTTATCAACAGTTTTGACTACAACGCGATTACAATGGGCAGACAAGAAAAAACTTAATTGAGAGGAGGGGAGGATATGTTTGGTTTTTAATGGAAAAAAACATGGTTTTTATGTTCCTAAATATGAAGTATAAAGGCACCAAAAGCACATTAGGCTACTCTCGTTCCATGTGCATATGGGCAGTGTGCATCAAGGCTCGATAGGCTCCGTTTCCGCTGTCAAAATTCATACTATTAAGTGCATTTGTGAAAGTATTTAAACCCCTTGACTTTTTTTCACCATTTGTTACGTTACAGCCTTATTCTAAAATTGATTAAATCGTTTTTTCCCCGCTCATCAATCTATAATCTATACACAATACCCCGTAATAACAAACCAAAAACAGTTTTTTAGAAATGTTTGCAAATGTATTAAAAATAAAAAACTATCACATTTGTATAAGTATTCAGGACCTTTACACAGTACTTTGTTGAAGCACCTTTGGCAGTGATTACAGCCTTGAGTATTCTTGGGTATGACACTACAAGCTTGGCACACCAGTATTTGGGTAGTTTCTCCCATTCTTCAAGCTCTGTCAGGTTAAATGGAGAGCATTGCTGCACAGCTATTTTCAGGTCTCTCCAGAGATGTTCAATCGGGTTCAAGTCCAGGATCTGGCTGGCCCACTCACGGACATTGAGACCTGTCCCGAACCAACTCCTGCATTGTCTTGGCTGTGTGCTTAGGGTCGTTGTCCTGTTGGAAGGTGAACCTTCGTCCCAGTCTGAGGTCCTGAGAGCTCTGGAGTAGGTTTTCATCAAGGATCTCTGTATTTTGCTCCATTCATCTTTCCCTCGATCCTGACTAGTCTCGCAGTCCCTGCTGCTGAAAAACATCCCCACAGCAAGATGCTGCCACCATGCTTCACCATAGGGATAGTGCCAGGTTTCCTCCAGACATGACACTTGGCATTCAGGCCAAATAGTTCAATCTTGGTTTCATCAGACCAGAGAATCTTGTTTCTCATTGTCTGAGAGTTTTTAGGTGCCTTTTGGTAAACTCCAAGCTGGCAGTCATGTGCCTTTTACTGAGGAGTGGTTTCTGTCTGGCCACCTCTACCATAAATGCCTTATTGGTGGAGTGCTGCAGAGATGGTTGTCCTTCTGGAATGTTCTCCCATTTCCACAGAGGAACTCTGGAGCTCTGTCAGAGTGACCATCTGGTTCTTGGTCACTTCCCTGACCAACACTCTTCTCCCCCTTTTATTCAGTTTGGCCAGACGGCCAGCTCTAAGAAGAGTCTTGGTAGTTCCAAACTTCTTCCATTTAATGATGGAGGCTATTGTGTTCTTGGGGACCTTCAATGCTGCAGAAATGTTTTGGTCCCCTTGCCCAGATCTGTGCCTCGATACAATCCTGTCTTGGAGCTCTACGGACAATTCCTTCGACCTCATGGCTTGTTTTTTGCTCTGATATGCACTGTCAGCTGTGGGACCTTATATAGACAGGTGTGTGCCTTTTCAAATCATGGCCAATCAATTGAATTTACCACAGGTGGACTGCAATCAACTTGTAGAAACATCTCAAGGATGATCAATGAAAACAGGATGCACCTGAGCTCAATTTTGAGGCTCATAGCAAAGGGTCTGAATACTTATGTAAATAAGGTATTTCTGTTTTTTTATTTTTTATAAATGTGCAAAAATGTCTAAAAATCTGTTTTCGCTTATTCATTATGGGCTATTTTGAGTAGATTGATCAGGAAAAAATTTATTTAATCAATTTTAGAATAAGGCTGTAATGTAACAAAATGTGGAAAAGTCAAGGAGGTCTGAATACTTTCCGATTGCACTGTAACCAACTGCATTACCGCTAAAACCAGCTTTTGGTTGGTCTGAAATATCCCTAAACAACACTGCCAGAAATTAGCACTTTGGATCATGTTTTTAAGGACACACCTCAAATATTCCCACCCAGCCTATCTGAGCACAAGCGAGCTGATATAAGACATATAAATGGCCGAACCTGGTTTTAGGGCTGGAAAATGCCAGTTTTTACATGATGAAATTGCAAACGAACGTGTGTTTGACACTAGCACCTCCTTAACCCCAGCTGAAAAATAGAGGCCTGAGAGTATTATTTATGCACTGTTTCCTACGTAGGCCTGTTTTAGATATGGAATCTCTTGTTTAAACTGATGTCACATGGTGAAAAACAAATCTCAATGAGGTAGAGCTCAGGTCAGCTCGTTTGTATTAACATTCATGAGTCATCCATTACGCAAAGGATTGGACTTCAGGGTATTGTAAGACTTCAACTTTATAGAGGGAGAAAGAAAGAAAGAAAGAAAGATAGAAAGATAGAAAGAAAGAAAGGGAAAAGAAAAAGAAAATACAGTGCACTGTCCTGTATTACAATCAGGCCAAGTATTGTGAAAACTTGCAGTTGCCAAGCTGATTACAGAACATGGTGTAATTTTCCTTGCCTTTTTCCCTGCCTGTTTTGGAAAGAATGTGAAGTGAAAGGTCATTGAGTCACAATAGCGTTCACCAACTGTAATTACTTCCTCCTTGATTTCATTGGGGTTTGTTTTTTTAAACATTTTTTTTCTTCAAACCATGATGAGAATTTGATTCTGCAAAAAATAATTCCCCTGGCTGCCTCTAACCTTGGACGTAATTTAATTGTCATTGCACACGGAATGTCGCTCTGAACGACTTGACTTAACCTGGCTCAAATCGAGTGCCTCCTCTCTCCTTTTAGTTTATCATTGTTATTGTTACAGTGGAAGGCAGTCTGCCAAGATGTTACAATACAGTTGGTGGTTGAAAGACACTGGAGGTTTGAAAATACTTTGTGTACTGTGGAATTATCTGCATACTTCTAACAAAGGACTCCAATCAGACAGGTTTATGTGTTTTATAACTGACAGTATTGAAGGTATCAAATCAGCGAGTTTACAAGGGAACTAAGAATGGAAATAATGATTAGATCAGTGTATGTGTTGTGCAACAACATCACCTAATGTTCTCATGGATTTAACTTTAGAGGATTGGAATTGTTATTCAGATGTTTACATAGTTTTTATGTTACACTCCTGAAACCTAGAATGGAAATGTTTATTTGCTAAATGCTTATTCTACAAATAATTCAGAATTAGCTTGTTTATCTTCCTTCCCTAGGCCCTGTGTGTGGTTGTGTCTTTCTTTCCCCAGAAACATTGTCACTAGGAATACTAACCAGCACATGGTTTGTCCCCATACTCTCAGCCCCTAACCTGAAGGGTCGGCCACGGAAGAAGAAACTGTCAGTGTCCCAGCGAAGGGACTCCCAGGGCCACAGTCAGGCGCCTCAGGGACCCCAAGAACCCAGCACCCCAGAGAACAAGTCTCACACCAAGGTACACTACTCACGTAACATTTGATTTAATAGCAGACATGCATAAAGATGATGGCCCCCATGTCCTTAACACAAATACCTATTTTGCTAAGTTCAGTTCTGCTCTCCATTACTCATTTTTTTGTATCTGCATTAGCACAGTAAACTTGATCCCAATTCTAGTTCCCAGACTGCAAAAAAAAAAAAAAAGATTATGCTGGTTTATTTGCACATTGAACCATGTCACTAGCCGCAGTTTAAAACATGACATCATATCTGAATTCCTCCATCTTTGTGTGCCTTTGCCATTCACTTAACTTTATTTCAGTTTGGTTTAATAAAAAATGTAAAGGTTGCGATTTATATGGAGTGATATGATAATACTTTTGACAGAATCATGCATTCGTTAAATAGCCCCCACTTCCTGTTGAATGTTAACCCTTCAACTCCCACTCTTATATTTCCTACAGATAAAACCTAACTGCAAGTTGACGGTTCCCACCAGAGGCACAATGGCCAAACCCAGGATCTGTAAACAGGCATCTGTGGAGGAGAAGGTGGAGAGGGAGAAGAAGGAGGAGAAAGAAGAGGACGAAGAATCATCAAAGGAGAGTCGTGCAGACGAGCAGGCCTTCCTAGTAGCCCTATACAAGTACATGAAAGACAGGGACACACCTATCGATAGGATCCCCTTCCTGGGATTTAAGCAGAGTGAGTGAAATATCTTCCTTTTATATTCATATAAGCTTTGAATATAGGATATATAATCTTCACACACCAGGTCCTGTAAAAAGCATCATATGTGGGTCCATAACGCTTCTTCTCACACTGTCAGAGTGTCGCATGCATGGGAAACACATCTCGCTCAGATCAAACGCTTCTTATGTAGGTCGAATGTTTCACTTCACAACAATGAGGTCTCACATGCTAGGGAAGATTATGTCTTATATAGAGAACCATACAAGAACCGTCATTCAATATTATTTCTCGGAACAGCCATGCGTCATTGTGGTGTAATTCACTCTATACAAAAAGAGGTGAGCTGTTTTACATGTTAGTCTCTCTATACAAATGTAAGCTGTGGTTCACGATTAAACTTCATATAGATATTTGGAAAGAGACGTCATCTTCACACCAAAGAGGCTGTTCTTAAGTTGGCCGATGTGGTTGAGATGATATGATAGTGACTCAGTATGCATGCATATTGTAGTTACTGAGTTTACAGCATAGCATAGTTTGAATCGAAGCATAACGCCAACTGTTTTACATACAGTACATGTTCTGAATTACAAACCAAGCAAGACTCTTCTCATTAAAGCTTCCAATAATGCAATTTAAACTTGTCCTTGGCAACTTGACTGTTTAAAAAAATAGAACTACTACAAAATATGCTCAGACGCAATCAGCTTTCATCATTCCTTTCAGTCACTGCAATAGCCTCAAGTATCAAAGCAAAACTTTCCTGTTATGGAAATTGTGTTTTTGGATTTGCTTTTATGAGTGGTCTATAATTAAGAAAACAACTGTTTTAAAGCACTGGATTGTCGAACGGTAATACACATGTATTCTTGTCCTCTTTCAATGTGCCTCCTACATGCTTTGCGTGATTGTTAACAGAAGCCATTTAATGACATATTCTTCTCTAAACCATTGGCTCTGAAATGCACACCGAGCTACCAATTCCACTTCCTCTAAAGCACAATGTAGGGCAGACAGAGCAGTGCAGATACAGGTGAAATACTGTACGTGAATCAGTCAATATATCCACTTTATTTTAATGGCATATTCTACACAGGGCAATGCTATAGCTCCAGCACAAAGTTTGTTATCTGTTCCACTAAAAAGGAAGCTTCTTTGGGTCTTCTTTGCCTTCTATTTAGCTTTAGCAGTGTGCCTGCTCGCTGCACAGGGTGTAAGATAAATGAACTTCAAAAGAACAAAAGCCACATGACAAAAAGAGGTTTCATTATATTCCATTCACTTGAACAAACAGCTATTCCCAGTGTTGGTACCACATTCTGAATGTACACGGAGGGGGCTGGGAGTGTGTGTCAGTGTTGGTACCACATTCTGAATGTACACGGAGGGGGCTGGGAGTGTGTGTCAGTGTTGGTACCACATTCTGAATGTACACAGAGGGGGCTGGGAGTGTGTGTCAGTGTTGGTACCACATTCTGAATGTACACGGAGGGGGCTGGGAGCGTGTGTCAGTGTTGGTACCACATTCTGAATGTACAGGGGGCTGGAGGGGTGTTGGGAGTGTGTGTCAGTGTTGGTACCACATTCTGAATGTACACGGAGGGGGCTGGGAGCGTGTGTCAGTGTTGGTACAGTTTGACATCACATTGCACATTTTAAATTGCATTAGTCGCAAATAGGAGAATGAGGAGTTGGGGAATTGGTTTTCATGTGTTGGGCGGGGGAGGTGATGCACATTATTTCAGGTTGCCTTTAGAGAGGTTATTTTTGCCTTGTTTATTATTTACCTGTTTGAACTTGTCTGTTTTAGTCTACATTGTGTTTCGTCTGTTTTGCCATCTTTATCTCTGTGATAATTGCCCTGTTGAATAGAGTGAATGAGAGAAAAAACAGTCTGGAAGTAATCTAAGAAAGAAGTATTCTCTTGTTTTCTTTCTCCTTTCTGTGCTTCCTAATTATGCTTGCTATTGTGGTAATTACAGTCTATGCATAACAACCCCATTAATAGGCCTTAGCTGCTATCCAGTTGAAAACACAATGCCATTCTGCAGTTCAAATAGAACCCACCCAGCTTCCTTTGTTATTCTGCCTGTTCATTGACAACAGCCATGGAAGAGGAGAAAGGAAAAATCAATGCTGTCAAATGCAGAGATAGGAAAATGTCATTTTGAAAAATGCAAGCCTTTGTGTACGCAAAGATTGAATTTTGATGGATTTCTCCCGAGGCGAACCTTCCTTATTTATAGGTCTTCATATAAAAATGATGTTACAATGATGTTACAGAAAGCAGATACAAATGTCATTGTTTGGGAAATCGCACAATAAAGTGGGTTCATTGTTTGTGGGGAAATATACTGTCAGAGATGGAATGATTTCAAGTTTAATCTGAAAGGGTCTTTGTTGGATTTTGATCACCTGCCTAATCACTATACTACACAACCGCTCTAATCCATGTGACATCATCTGTCATTGGATATGTGCATGTAAAATTCTATGCAAAATGGCATTGGCATTTAAGCCAACATTGGTAACGAGTGCTAACATGTCAAGTAATACTTGATGCTCATAATGGTGTTTATTCAAATCCCCTTCAGCTGAAGTGTTACAGAGCTAGCTAGGTGTCAGGCTGTATCTACAGTAGTTTATGTAGCTACAGTACATTTGGAAAGTATTCAGACCCATTCACTTTTTCCAAATTCTTTTACATGACAGCCTTATTCTAAAAATGTTTGTTTTTTAAAATCCTCATCAATCTCACACAATACTCCATAATGACAAAGTCAAAACAGGTTTAGATTTTTTTCAAGTGTATTATAAATAAAAAACAGATACCTTACTTACATAAGTATTTCTTGCTATGAGACTCGAAATGGAGCTCAGGTGCATCATGTTTCCATTGATCATCCTTTAGATGTTTCTACAACCTGATTGTAGTCCACCTGTGGTAAATGCAATTAAGCAAAAACCAAGCCATGAGGTTGAAGGAATTGTCCGTAGAGCTCCGAGACAGGATTGTGTTGAGGCACAGATCTGGGGAAGGATACCAACATATTTCTGCAGCATTGAAGGTCCCCAAGAACACAGTGGCCTCCAGCATTCTTAAATGGAAGAAGTTTGGAACCACCAAGACTCTTCCTTGAGCTGGCCGGCCGGCCAAACCAAGCAATAGGGGGAGAAGGGACATGGTCAGAGTGGTGACTAAGAACCCGATGGTCACTTGACAGAGCTCCAGAGTCCCTTTGTGGAGATGCTAGAACTCCAACAATCAGGCATTTATGGTAGAGTGGCCAAACGGAAGCCACTCCTCAGTAAAAGGCACATGACAGCCCACTTGGAGTTTGGCAAAAGACACCTATAGGACTCTCAGACCATGATAAACAAGATTCTCTGGTCTGATGTAACCAAGATTGAACACTTTGGCCTGAATGCCAAGTGTCACATCTGGAGGAAACCAGGCACCGCTCATCATCTGGCCAATACCATCCCTACGGTGAAGCATGGTGGTGGCTGCATCATGCGGTGAGAATGTTTTTCAGCGACAGGGACTGGGAGATTAGTCAGGATCGAGGGAAAGATTAATGGAGCAAAGAACAGAGAAACTCTTCATGAAAACCTGCCCCAGAGCGCTTAGGACCTCAGACTGGTGCGAAGATTAACCTTCCAACAGGACAACAACCCTAATCACACAGCCAAGACAATGCAGACAAGTCTCTGAATGTCCTTGAGTGGCCCAGCCAGAGCCCAGACTTGAACTCGGTCAAACTTCTCTGGAGAGACCTGAAAATAGCTGTGCAGCGAAGCTCCCCATCCAACCTGACAGAGCTTGAGAGGATCTGCAGGGAATGGGAGAAACTCCCCAAATACAGGCGTGCCAAGCTAGTAGCGTCATACCCAAGAAGACTTGAGGCTGTAATCGCTGCCAAAGGTGCTTCCACAAAGTACTGAATACATATGTAAATGTGATATATACGTTTTTTATATATACAGTTGTCAGGCTGTGGGTAACTGGTGCATGGAATCAGGCGCAGGAGAGGAGAGATAAGTGCACAAGGTAGTTTATTCCACGAACTGCACCAGTATAAAACAAATACTAAAGGTGTGTGAAAATACCGGTCACTCGTAAGTAACAGGCATAATAACAAACCCGGCAAACAATACCAGCCATAAAGGGGGTGCCACAGGGTTCAATTCTCGCCCGACTCTTTTCTCTGTATATATCAATGATGTTGCTCTTGCTGTGGACGATTCCATGATCCACCTCTACGCAGACGACACCATTCTGTATACTTCTAGCTCTTCCTTGGACACTGTGCTATCTAACCTCCAAACAAGCTTCAATGCCATACAACACTCCTTACGTGGCCTCCAACTGCTCTTAAATGCTAGTAAAAACCAAATGCATGCTTTTCAACCGTTCGCTGCCTGTACCCGCACGCCCGACTAGCATCACCACCCTGGATGGTTCCTACCTAGAATATGTGGACATCTATAAGTACCTAGGTGTCTGGCTAGACTGTAAACTCTCCTTCCAGACTCATATCTCCAATCAAAAATCAAATCTAGAATCGGCTTTCTATTTCGCAATAAAGCCTCCTTCACTCACGCCTCCAAACTTACCCTAGTAAAACTGACTATCCTACCGATCCTCGACTTCGGCGATGTCATCTACAAAATGGCTTCCAATACTCTACTCAGCAAACTGAATGCAGTTTATCACAGTGCCATCCGCGTTGTTACTAAAGCACCTTATACCACCCACCACTGCGACCTGTATGCTCTAGTCGGCTGGCCCTCGCTACATATTAGTCGCCAGACCCACTGGCTCCAGGTCATCTACAAGTCCATGCTAGGTAAAGCTCCGACCTTATCTCAGTTCACTGGTCACGATGGCAACACCCACCCGTAGCACGCGCTCCAGCAGGTGTATCTCACTGATCATCCCTAAAGCCAATACCTCATTTGGCCGCCTTTCCTTCCAGTTCTCTGCTGCCTGTGACTGGAACGAATTGCAAAAATCGTTGAAGTTGGAGACTTTTATCTCCCTCACCAACTTTAAACATCTGCTATCTGAGCAGCTAACCGATCGCTGCAGCTGTACATAGTCCATCGGTAAATAGCCCACCCAATTTACCTACCTCATCCCCATACTGTTTTTATTTATTTACTTTTCTGCTCTTTTGCACACCAGTATCTCTACCTGCACATGACCATCTGATCATTTATCACTCCTGTGTTAATCTGCTAAATTGTAATTATTCGCCTACCTCCTCATGCCTTTTGCACACAATGTATATAGACTCCTTTTTCTTTCTCTTTTCTTTTTTCTACTGCGTTATTGACTTGTTTATTGTTTACTCCATGTGTAACTCTGTGTTGCTGTCTGTTCACACTGCTATGCTTTATCTTGGACAGGTCGCAGTTGTAAATGAGAACTTGTTCTCAACTAATCTACCTGGTTAAATAAAGGTGAAATAAAAAATAAAATAAAATACAACCTGAACATAATAAACAAACACGCACACCAACATGGGGGAAACAGAGGGTTAAATAATGAACATGTAATTGGGGAATAGAAACCAGGTGTGTAGAAAACAAAGACAAAACAAATGGAAAATGAAAAGTGGATTGGCGATGACTAGAAAGCCGGTGACATCGACCGCCGAACTCCGCCTGAACAAGGAGAGGGACCGACTTCAGCTGAAGTTGTGACAGTAGCCCCCCTTGACGCGTGGCTCCAGCAGTGCACCGACCTCGGGGATGATCCTGAGGACAAGGAGCAGGGCGATCCCGACGGAGACGGTGGAACTCCCGCAGCATCGAGGGGTCCAATATGTCTTCCACCGGCACCCAGCAACTCTCCTATGGACCGTACCCCTCCCACTCCACGAGGCACTGAAGGCCCCTCACCTGACACCTCGAATCCCATATTGATCGAACTGCATACGCCGGGGGCCCCTCGATGTACAGAGGGGGCGGAGGAACCTCCCGCATCTCAGACTCCTGGAGTGGAGCAGCTACCACCAGCCTGAGGAGAGACATGGAACGAGGGGTTAATACGATAATCTGGGGGAAGCTGTAACCTGTAACATACCCCGTTCAGTCTCCTCAGGACTTTAAATGGCCCCACAAACCGCGGGCCCAGCTTCCGGCAGGGCAGGCGGAGGGGCAGGTTTCATGTCCAGAGCCAGACCCGGTCCACCGGTACTGCGGTGGCGATCTGCCTTGGCTTTCTGGCGCCTCACGGCCCGCTGAAGGTGCACATGAGCGGCGACCCATGTCTCCTCAGCAAGCCTAAACCAGTCGTCCACCACAGGAGCATCGATTTGACTCTGATGCCAAGGCGCCAGGACTGGCTGGTACCCCAGGATGCACTGGAGGGGGGAGAGATTAGTGGAGGAGTGGCGGAGCGAGTTCTGGGCCATCTTTTCCCAGGGCACGAGCGCCGCCCTCCCCTGGCCAGGACTGCAGAAACCTACCCACATCCTGGTTCACTCTCTCCACCTGCCCGTTACTCTCGGGGTGAAAACCCGAGGTAAGGCTGACCGAGACCCCCAGACGTTCCATGAACGCCCTCCAGACCCTTGACATGAACTGGGGACCTTGATGAGATACTATGTCCTCAGGCACCCCGTAGTGCCGGAAGAAGTGTGTAAACAGGGCCTCCGCAGTCTGTAGGGCCGGGCAAAGGGAGGAGACGACAGGACTTAGAAAACCGATCCACAACGACCAGGATCGTGTTGTTACCCTGTGATGGAGGAAGATCCGTTAGGAAATCCACCGACAAGTGCGACCACGGCCGTTGTGGAACGGGTAAGGTTGTAACTTCCCTCTGCGCAAATGCCTTGGGGCCTTGCACTGGGTGCACACCGAGCAGTAGGAGACAAACCCTCACGTCCATTGCTAAAGTGGAACACCAGTCCTTCCCACTAAGACAGCGCACTGTCCGACCGATGCCCGGATGACCAGAGGAGGATGACGTATGGGCACAATAAATCAAACAGTCGCGGACAGCAGAAGAAACGTTCAGACGCCCAGCTGGACATTGAGAGGGATTGGGCTCTCTATGTAACGCCCGATCGATGTCTCCCACACCACCGGTGCCACCAGGCAAGAGGCCGGAAGTATGGGAGTGGGATCCATGGGCCGCTCTTCTGTGTCATACATCCGTGACAGTGCCTCTGCCTTAGCGTTCTGGGAACCTGGTCTGTAGGACATGGTGAAGACAAAAAGGGTGAAGAACATGGCCCACCTTGCCTGGTGAGGGTTCAGTCTCCTCGCCGCCTGGATGTACTCCAGATTGTGGTCGTCAGTCCAGATGAGAAAAGGGTGTTTAGCCCCGTCAAGCTAATGTCTCCACGCCTTCAAGGTCTTGACAACAGCCAACAGCTCCCGGTCCCCCACGTCATAGTTTCGCTCCGCCGGGCTGAGCTTCTTCAAAAAGAAGGCACAGGGGCGGAGCTTTGGTGGCGTACACGAGCGCTGAGAGAGCACGGCTCCTATCCCAGCCTCGGACGTGTCCACCTCCACTATGATTGCCAAAGAGGAATCCGGATGAGCCAGCACCGGAGCCGAGGTAAACAGAGCCTTCAGGTGACCAAAAGCCCTGTTCGCCCCAGCCGACCATTGCAAACCCTCCCCCCTTTAGCAGTGAGGTAATGGGAGCCGCTACCTGACCAAAACCTCAGATAAACCTCCAGTAGTAGTTGGCAAACCCTAAAAAGCTCTGCACCTCCTTTACCGTGGTGGGAGTCAGCCAATTACGCACGGCTGAAATGCGGTCACTCTCCATCTCCACCCCTGAAGTGGAAATGCGGTAACCTAGGAAAGAGACGGACTGTTGAAAAAACAGGCATTTCTCAGCCTTGACGTACAGGTCATACTCCAACAGTCGACCAAGCACCTTGCGCACCAGGGACACATGCTCGGCGCATGTAGTGGAGTATATCAGAATGTCGTCGATATACACCACTACACCCTGCCCGTGCAGGTCCCGGAAAATCTTGTCAACAAAGGCCTGGAAGACTGATGGAGCATTCATCAACCCGTACGGCATGATGAGGTACTCATATTGCCCTGATGTGGTACTAAATGCCGTCTTCCACTCGTCCCCCTCCCGAATACGCACCAGGTTGTAAGCGCTCCTGAGGTCCAATTTTGTGAAGAAGCGCGCCCCGTGCATTGACTCGATCACACTGGCGATGAGAGGCAGCAGGTAACTGTATCTTATAGCGATTTGGTTGATGCCTCGATAGTCAATACACAGGCACAGACCTCCATCCTTCTTCTTCACAAAAAAATTAACTTGAGCAATGTGCCCTCTGCAGCCACAGATGGTGCATGGATCGGCCCCTCCTCCGGTCGCCCTAAGTGAACTGAACTGATCCTCTGCAGCAGAGGTAACTCTGGGTCTTCCTTTACTGTGGCGGTCCTCATGAGAGCCAGTTTCATCATAGCGCTTCATGTTTTTTGCGACTGCACTTGAAATTTTGTGTATTGACTGACCTTCATGTCAAGTAATGATGGACTGTCATTTCTCTTTGCTTATTTGAGCTGTTTTTGCCATAGTATGGACATGGTCTTTTACCAAATAGGGCTATCTTCTGTATCCCACCTCTACCTTGTCACAACACAATGAATTGGTTCAAACGCATTTAGAAGGAAAGGAATTCCACAAATTAACTTTTAACAAGCCACACCTGTTAATTGAAATGTATTCCAGGTGAGCACAGGGGTCTAAGGCACTGCATCTCAGAGGTGTCACTACAGACCCAGGTTCGATCCCGGGCTGTATTACAACCGGCCATGATCGGGAGTCCCACAATTGACCCAGTGTCGTCCGGGTTAGCAGAGGGTTTGGCCGGGGGGTTTTACAAATGGGCTGTCATTGTAAATAAGAATTTGTTCTTAACTGACTTGACTAGTTAAATAATGGTTAAATAATATACTAACTCATGAAGCTGGTTGAGAGGATGCCAAGAGTGTTCAAAGCTGTCATCAAAGCATAGGGTGGATACTTGAAGAATCTCAATTATAAAATATATTTTGATTTGTTTAACACTTTTTTGGTTACTACATGATTTCATATGTGTGATTTCATAGTTTTAGAAAATATTAAAAGAAAGAAAAACCCTTGAATGAGTATATGTGTCCAAACTTTTGACTGGTACTGTACATTTGTAATAATGTCTAAAACTTTCTGAATGCAGTGTATGTGACAGTATATTTGCATTTGTTGATCTGACTGAATACCATTGATCTCCCTGTTTGTTGTCCCTCTAACAGTTAACCTTTGGACTATGTTTCAAGCTGCTCAGAAACTCGGAGGATATGAGTTGGTAAGTGTTTACATATGTCCTGCGCCATACTTCACAATCTTGGTCAGGCCCACATTTTGCAAAATGATACCTTTGTTTTAAACCCCCTCTAAGTGGAAAACACGTTACCCTTCCATTTCAGGGACATTTGTGAAGTCTGTCATTTTTTCACCATGTTGACGCTCTAAAATCAAGCTGTCTATTATATACAGTGAGACAGCAGAACGGGGCCTTTCCCTTGGCAGCCTACCTCACATTTGTTCAGTACTAATTTGGGAAGTGTTTCCAAAATTCTTATATATTTTGATGTGAAGAGTAAATGCATTGTGAATATTGGTTAGTTCGTTAGTCACATACAGTCATACAGAGAGACGAGCCACCAAACAGGAAACGTGTCATGTAATCGGGATGTGTTTCCTTTGAAGGCTTTTTATCTACAGCTGATTATCACTTTCATGCTTGCTTTGTGAGCAGGAAGCCATGTGGTTGGTTTGTGTAGTCACAGTATGTATTTAATGGTATAATAAGTCTTCTGCATGCTTCGGTTTGAACAAATGAGTGTGCTCACATACTCCTTTAAAAGTTTGCCCTGAAAATGTGAAAATAGCAGCAATAGATATTTGTCCATCTTGAGACACCTTAGTCAGAATTAAAATAGTCAGAATTAATCTAAGATTACTCAAACAATGTTGATGTTTTTGCTGAGGTGATCTTAGTAGAGCAATTTTACATCTAACCAATGTGTTTGGTTTGGTATTTCTCAAGTGAAAAAATGGACATAAACAATTTTGTCTCCTGTTGAATTACAACAAACACTTCATTGAAGAATCCCTACTGTTGACCAATCACCAACAATGGGGTGTAGACTTTGGCTACCGACTTCAGCTTGCCTCAAGAAAGTTTTCTGTGTGCATTATAAAAACGTCAGGGTGCCCTTGGCGCCATAGGAGTCGCTAGTGCGCGATGGGACAATGACACCCCTGCCAGCCAAACCCTCCCCTAACCCGGACGACGCTGGGCCAATTGTGCGTCACCCCATGGATCTCCCTCGATCGCAGCCAGTTGCGACAGAGCCTGGGCTCGAACCCAGAATCTCTAGTGGCACAGCTAGCACTGCGATGCAGTACCTTAGACCACTGCGCCACTCGGGAGGCATTTTATGCATCTCTACCACTGTACTGTACTTTTCCCTGTTTTGCCCCTGCTGAGGTAGAGACTGCAGTAGCCAGCTACAGCTGGTGGCATGTTATGGAGATGGTTTTGCATGAAATAATGGTGATTTGATGTATTTTATTTCAGTGTCATACACCAATTGGTGCCCAGCCAATCTGGGCTTAAAAGACACAGTTCTTTAAGGTCTCTGTGGCACACTTAATAACTTTGTTCGTCATTTTCCTAGTGTGAGTGTTTAATACTATCTATAAAGATGCTATCACATAGTTATATACAGGATACTTAAAATCATTTTCTCTCTCAGATCACAGTTCGCAGACAGTGGAAAAATGTATATGATGAGCTGGGTGGAAACCCAGGGAGCACAAGTGCCGCCACATGCACACGAAGACACTACGAGAGGTGAGTTATTAACAAAGCCCTGTCCCATTTTCCTAATGCAGTGGAGGAAGAGGAGCGCTACACTCAGCCCCGGTATCAGGTGTATATAAACCCTGCTTAGGGAAGTAAGGCTTCCTTGCTATTCCTGACATGATGTCTTTAGCCATGTCCACAGACTCTCTCACACACTGCTGCTCCATGCATACTAACACAGGGCACAGCTATATTCACCAAACCATTCACACGTCTCTCTCTCCAACCAGCCTTTTTTATTGAGAGGGTCCGAACCAAAGCAAACAGCAAACGGATATGATCCTGGTGGAGCCTGAGGATATTATGCACACACACACACACACACACACACACACACACACACACACACACACACACACACACACACACACACACACACACACACACACACACACACACACACACACACACACACACACACACACACACACACACACACACACACACACACACACACAGATTACGTGTCAAAAGAGGGCATGCAGAGCAATATTGTGAATGCATATAGTGAGTATGTGTATAGATCTAGGCAAATGACAAACAGTCAGCCTGAATTGCTCAGTCAATATGTGTAGGTTTATCTATGCTCTATGAACAAGTTCATACAAAATGGGATACTTGAATATGGTTGAGCAGTTAGATTATACCAAATAGCACTGCAGCTTAATTAAACTTCCTGTGCAGCCAGAAGGGACTGTATTTGCTCTGCCTTTTTAAAGCCCTTTCCTAGCCCTGCATGAGTAGGAGGACTGGTATAGACAGTGTCAGCACAGGGGGTTGGGGGGGACCAGTGAGGTGTGACTGCTGCGCTGGCCTTTCTCAATACCGCCACAGAAAGCTGAGAAATTGTGCTGAATCAATACATCCCCAAAATATCCCCACTGCAGTGAATATCACCCTGTCAGAAAGAGAGCGGGAAATCTCAGCTGAACCCTAACAGGCCAGGGGAGGAGAATTTTAGCTGAGGCTCACTATTCCAGCAGCTAGGAGGGCAATTAACTTCATGGTATTAGCTCAGGAAACAAAGCTATTCTCTCTCCCTTGGAAGTATATGATAAATGACCCTGTTTGTCGGTTTGGTGAAGGATGTGTTTGGTCTCTGGTGGCGTCGTTGTTTTCACTTAATGATTACTCAGCATTGAGAACACAATAAGTAATTTAAACTAGAGCATGCAACATTTATCCTAACGTTTTTGATTTATCCCCCCCCCCCAAGTCAGGAGTAGTGGAAACATTTGGTTGTAATTGCACTATATTAACTGAACGTGCTGATCTTGGTCTTTTGTTTGGGACTTTGAATGTCCCCAAGCCCTGACTGCAATTTGAAATGATCCACATTATCCATTTACCTCTTTAATGGAAGTCATCTGAAACGGTTGCCTTGGAGAAATTATTTTCAATGATAGAGATCAAAATAATGACTGTATTTATGGTGTTGAGCAGCAGGCAGTAGAGAACATAGGTTATCTTTTGTTCTGTTCATTGTGAGGTACTTGTCATTTGGAAAGTTGCTCATTGCAGCCATTCTACTGTGCATTAGCTTAAAGGGAACAATCTATATTTAACGTCCAACCCAAGGTCTGGGAAAGCTTTAATGATATTTATTTAAACCGTTTCCCAAGATTAGCTGTCAGAGCTCTGCTCCCTGAATTAAAAATGAGGTCATGAAAAGATGGCATCAATAACCTTGAAATAGACTGCTGCATTCTCTCCCTGCATGCCGCTTCATGCTGATTTTTGGATTATACAGGTCAGTGGCTTTTAGCTGCCGTTGGTTATTTAAGCTCTCACTTTCTGTGTGAGCTGCTGCTGCTACAGAAACATTACATTTATACTGTACATGTTGTCACTCTGATAGTTCCTGTGTTAATGCAGATTTAATGCCTGCCATGCATAGGATTTTTTTTTAATGTAATTGCAGGGGGGAATATCCATGGCAACAGTGGAGGCAATTGAGAATTATTTTCTCAGAGGTTGTACAGAGTATAACAAACAACAATAAATTCCACTCATATTAGTTAATATACCAGGTAATGGCCATTTTTTATCTGATGAATAACCACATGTACACACTAGAGTGTGAATATTTATTTGGGTTGGATACAGGGTTGGATTCTTTTGCATACATTGCAGAAGATACCATTGATTCTTTTATGCATTCCTCCTAGTATTGGTGTGCCTCTGCTCTCACTCAAGCTGCACCTCAAATTGAAAATGCATCCCACAGTGTATAGGCTCATGACAAATTGGAACAACTTGGCAAGTCGCCACCCCGTGGATCATGTTAGAGTAGACTAAATCCTAAACACAGCCCTTACTCTGTGTTGCTTCTTGTTCCTCTATGCAACACTCAAGTCTCTTTATTACAAATCTTACAACATGAGTTTAAAAAAACACATTGCTGTAAGAACCTAAAATGACAAGCTTTAGGAAAAAACTACTGGACAGATTACAGCTGTGATAGCACTTAGATGAATGAAGTTTGATTGCTCTCCCTCCTCATTCACCTGGCACAACAAAGAAATAACTAACCCACATGAAATATACTAGGCTTTTAAACCTAGTGTTTGCATTTAGGGGCTTGCAAATTGTGCCATACTTGCAGAGTTAGACATTTGGAAATACTGATAACAATTCACAGTATTATTTTAAACATTCTTGCCTTTGGCTTAGGAATAGTTCATGTGATTTTTGTTGATGTGTAATGATGAACAGACTCTTTTAACTATATTATAAATCTGTTCCTAATGTTGAGATTGGATTGAAGAACATAATGTTCTACGCAGTGAACAACAGACATAATATCTAGCAGTTAATACAAACACTTACCATCCATTGCCCAACACCTGTCATGATTAAGGTTAGCTGTGTGCAGTTGAATGTAGTTTAGCCTTGGGGGAATGGTAAAGGTCATTTTTAGATCTGGTATTTCCAGACTCGACAAAAGGCCTTTCACTGCCCTGTTTAACTGCGTGAATCAGGATCACTTGAAGTGGTTGACTTTCTACAAAAGAGAGGCTTTGAAGCCAAATCTTTCCAAAGCTGAGGGAACAATGTCTGTTTATCCCGCTCTGACTCGGCTCTGAAGATTGGTATTTGCTTTTGTACAGACAGGAGTTATTGTTTTGCCAGTTCTTTGAAGCAGCCTAAACATAACAGTTGGTGATGAATATGTATTTTATGTTATGCTTCTTCTCTTCAAGAGGTTGTTTTAAAACTATCCCAAAATAGGGTTCCGTTAATGCATTAAGAAAACCTATGAACTAAACAGAACACCAGCTCAAATTAATTTCAGCACCGGGAAACGTACTGAATGAAATAGCCTATAGGGGTTTCCGGCGCTTTGATTTAGGCATTTCTTGGATTCCACAGGTAAATCCCCTTTAACTCAGACGACAGACCAGCTAATGGTTGATAAAAACCTATTTGCTTAATTGGCATGAAAGTGCATTATTTTAATGGGACAGACATGACTATGTCACTGAATTACAATTGTATTGATTTCCAAACAATCTTACAACAATATATTATACTAAGAAATGTCTTTAGCCTAATTACATTCCAATATGCTAGAGAAATCACTGTCTGTCTCCTTTGCCTATTGAACTTTTTTTATTTTTTATTAAGTGGATAGGTTACGTACTCAAATCTACCGTGAACATCATAGAAAATGGCTGCTCATGTAAAGGCTCAATGATGAATAGCCATGAGCGGAAGTTAAGTATTTATTGACCTCACAGAAATGTAAGCTCTCCTTCCCTCATTGAGTAATTCCCTCATTGACTTTTCCATGTCATGTTGTGCTCATTCTGCCCTCTGGTGTGCAGGAAAGTATGTTGCATTTGATTTTGATATTGCCTGTGATATTCATTACGAGAAGTGTTCCTGAGAGGCATTTCCTGCTTTGAACTCAACCAAGGATTTATATAAGAGAAAGCCCTATATTTACATAAATGTAACCTATCACTGTGCAAAGAGCCTCCCTGCTGCCTTCACATGTGGACTGAATTCCTTTCATGGCCTCTCGATTGCACACCCTACCCGGCCCCCTGCTTTCAGGAAATTACTACTTACATAAGTCATATTGTATTATCATTGCTGTATTATGTGATCAGGAGAATGTTATATGCTCTCCCTGTACTTATTATCGGTCTTTTACAAAGTCACTGGGTGCTATTTATAATGTGAGTTTTCATAGTTAACTGTTCCGCAACAGAGAAGCAGAAAATAATCCTGCCGTGTTACTTTTTTTTTAATTTCCAAAAATAAATCAAATAAAAGACTATCTGGAATATTGAGTTTAACAATTGTGATGTGACATGGATTTAAAGGAGAATGTTCCACTGAGATGTGACAAGCACACCAGTATGGACGGTACCCTCACCTCTCAGTGGCATTCTGGAGAATGAATGTAGGGCAGGGCAACTTTGATGGGGTTGGGGGCCACAAAAAAAATTGGGTTTCGTCATGAAAGACCGCAT
The DNA here is from genome assembly GCF_021184085.1 of Oncorhynchus gorbuscha. Classification (NCBI taxonomy): domain Eukaryota; kingdom Metazoa; phylum Chordata; class Actinopteri; order Salmoniformes; family Salmonidae; genus Oncorhynchus; species Oncorhynchus gorbuscha. The sequence continues at coordinate 54,201 of NW_025744755.1, forward strand.
TCGCTCGTGCGTTTGCATACCCACATCAAATCAAATCAAATCAAATCAAATTTATTTATATAGCCCTTCGTACATCAGCTGATATCTCAAAGTGCTGTACAGAAACCCAGCCTAAAACCCCAAACAGCAAACAATGCAGGTGTAAAAGCACGGTGGCTAGGAAAAACTCCCTAGAAAGGCCAAAACCTAGGAAGAAACCTAGAGAGGAACCGGGCTATGTGGGGTGGCCAGTCCTCTTCTGGCTGTGCCGGGTAGAGATTATAACAGAACATGACCAAGATGTTCAAATGTTCATAAATGACCAGCATGGTCAAATAATAATAAGGCAGAACAGTTGAAACTGGAGCAGCAGCACAGTCAGATGGACTGGGGACAGCAAGGAGCCATCATGTCAGGTAGTCCTGGGGCACGGTCCTAGGGCTCAGGTCCTCCGAGAGAGAAAAAGAAAGAGAGAATTAGAGAGAGCATATGTGGGGTGGCCAGTCCTCTTCTGGCTGTGCCAGGTGGAGATTATAACAGAACGTGGCCAAGATGTTCAAATGTTCATAAATGACCAGCATGGTTGAATAATAGTAAGGCAGAACAGTTGAAACTGGAGCAGGAGCATGGCCAGGTGGACTGGGGACAGCAAGGAGTCCTCATGTCAGGTAGTCCTGGGACATGGTCCTAGGGCCCAGGCCAGTTGAAACTGGAGCAGCAGCATGGCCAGGTGGACTGGGGACAGCAAGGAGTCATCATGTCAGGTAGTCCTGGGGCATGGTTCTAGGGCTCAGGTCCTCCGAGAGAGAGAAAGAAAGAGAGAAGGAGAGAATTAGAGAACGCACACTTAGATTTACACAGGACACCGAATAGGACAGGAGAAGTACTCCAGATAAACAAACTGACCCTAGCCCCCCGACACATAAACTACTGCAGCATAAATACTGGAGGCTGAGACAGGAGGGGTCAGGAGACACTGTGGCCCCATCCGAGGACACCCCGGACAGGGCCAAACAGGAAGGATATAACCCCACCCACTTTGCCAAAGCACAGCCCCCACACCACTAGAGGGAAATCTTCAACCACCAACTTACCATCCTGAGACAAGGCCGAGTATAGCCCACAAAGATCTCCGACACGGTACAACCCAAGGGGTGGGGGAACCCAGACAGGCCGACCACAACAGTGAATCAACCCACCCAGGTGACGCATCCCCCCCAGGGACGGCACGAGAGAGCCCCAGCAAGCCAGTGACTCAGCCCCGTAACAGGGTTAGAGGCAGAGAATCCCAGTGGAAAAAGGGGAACCGGCCAGGCAGAGACAGCAAGGGCGGTTCGTTGCTCCAGAGCCTTTCCGTTCACCTTCCCACTCCTGGGCCAGACTACACTCAATCATATGACCCACTGAAGAGATGAGTCTTCAGTAAAGACTTAAAGGTTGAGACCGAGTTTGCGTCTCTGACATGGGTAGGCAGACCGTTCCATAAAAATGGAGCTCTATAGGAGAAAGCCCTGCCTCCAGCTGTTTGCTTAGAAATTCTAGGGACATCCATATCCACACTTGCAGTCAGAGCCATCCCTAGCCTTTTGGGGGCCCTAAGCGAAAAAAAATTTGCTGACTTGGGCTAATTCACTGACTGTTAGTGACTGACATGACAATAGAAAATGCAGATGCAAAACTGCAGATGCAAAACTAAATTTTGAAATTGCACTTTGTGTATGTAGTCTATTATTCTAACTCTAAACAGTAAGTTGAGCCCCGACTGGGCCCCCCCCCAGGTGTGAATTGATCCAATAGTACTTTGTATCTTCGTCTGTAGCCTAGCTCCTAAAACTCAATGCAGGATTATTTCATTGTCATCCCATGTCTGCTGATAGATACTGATTTGTAATTTGTATTGCTAGACGCCAAACACAGAAGGGCATGGTGTTCATTCTTACAGCAGATGGTACAGTATCTTTGCAGACTTGAAATGTGAGTGTATATGAAATTGCTCCCTATTTTCCTTACTCTATTTATACAGTAAGTCACGTCGAGTTCATCACATTATTTCTCAATGGTGCAGTGGTTTATGGTGAATAATTTTTTCACTCCATTAACATCTGTCTTTCTTCTCTCTCTCGCCGTCTCTATTTTCTCCTTCTCCCTCTTTCAAATAAGTCACATTTAATCGTACATTTCCTTTCTTGGCCTGGGGCCCGGTGCCAGCTGTATGAAATTTAGTTTTACTGCTTCTGCTGCCAGCAGTTTGGTTCTGAGAAATCCCACTGAGCCGCTTGAACCAATGCAGCCATTTTTATCTCAGTATCACATTTCTCTGTAAAAATGAAGTACCTTATTGTGATTGTTTTCAAATAAAAGAGCAATTTCTAAAGCAAGAATTTTGCTAGAAGTGTCAGGGAGTGGTCTGAGTGGGAGGGGAAAACTGAAAACTACATGTTATTGGCAGAGAGGTTTGGAACTCTCTTTCTTAGGCTCTATTCCCATTACAAGATACTGTGTAAAGGAGAGTCTGAGGAGCAGGGTGGTGAAAGATAATTCTACTTTTCAATTCACAATACATCCTTGCCTTACATTGTGGCTGGCAACGCAACATGTTTGGTCCACAGCTCAAATTGACCGTAAATATCACAGTAAGCACAAAATCTTCAACAATGACAGAAAATGTTCTTCTAAAACATATCACACTATTGAATAATGCAACCAAACCATCTTACACTCTTGAATAATGCAACAATTGACAACACACCTACTCATTCCATTTTTTTCATTAAAAAAAATACTATTTTCTACATTGTAGAATAATAGTGAAGACATCAAAATTCTGAAATAACACATATGGAATCATGTAGTAACCAAAAAAGTGTTAAACAAATCAAAATATTTTGCCTCGATGACAACTTTGCATACTCTTGGTTGGCATTATTTCATAGTTTATGTCTTCACTATTATTCTACAATGTAGAAAATAGTAAAAATAGAGAAAATCCTTTGAATGAATAGGTGTCCAAACTTTTGACTGGTGCTGTATGTGGAGACATTACATTTTAGCTTCAATACAAAAGCACAGAGTTGCTAACAGCATGTCCTCATCAATTAACGTTAATTTATAAAAAATGTACGATTGATCCCCAAACTAGGCTTCATTTTTTTCAATATCATGCAAAACATCATGTGGTAAAAGCAAATTGCGACTGAAACCGTGGGTATAAGTGAATTCACCACAACAAGCTGTTTTATATGGAAGGCCATACCCGCTACCAAAAAAATAAAATGCCTCATGATTTGTCAACGTGCACAATTAGTCTGTGCTTCAGTCTGATCAACTGTAGCCTCCTGATAACAACCACATCTGCAGGTAGCCTAGAGAAGCCTATGCATTCGGATCCCATCTGGGCCTGGCCAGGGGAAACGTAACGTCATGTTTTTATAGCCTAAGCTCTGTTTTTATAGCTTAAAATGGGCCCATTTATTTGTGTACTGAGAAAATGTGAGTGTGATCAAATGTGGTTTATATTCGCCTTTTTAATCCAAAATGATTGGAATTAAGTCGATCAACAGTGATGACATACTCACACAGTATCTTTTTAATTACAGATGCAGAAGGCCTGCACGATGCCACCCTGCATACAGCGACCTCAGCCCAGTTAGTTGTTGTCCAATTGCAGTTGTTGTTTCTGTCTGTGTAAAGATTTTTACTGTTTTCATCCTCCCTAGGGCCTTTTTTTTGACCTGATTATAAAAATGATCTGGTCCCATCATAGCCCATATAAAATGTTTGTTTTTTACAGCTGATTTATTACTATGTTGTATGCTACACCTAGGGTCCGGAGTTGTTTAGGTTACTACGCGATCGGGTAAAACTCTGGGCCCCAGAAAAACAATTTACCCCCCACCCTTAGGGCCACCTCTGAAATGTGACATGTGTTTGGTGGTGGGGATGGGCTTCCATAGTTTTACATGGCTCAGTGCAGCCAGCAGCTACTGTAACAATTTCAGAATGTAACAGGCTGTTACTGCAATTTCAGGTAAAAACTCAATAAAACAAGTCTCAGATATTAGGAAAATGTGTATACATTTCAGAGTTTTAAAAAACATTGCTCTGTTATTACTATTTATACTGTATGAGTGTTAGCTCAACTGGTCCTTCTGTAGCTCAGTTGGTAGAGCATGGCGCTTGTAACGCCAGGGTAGTGGATTCGATCCCCGGGACCACCCATACGTAGAATGTATGCACACATGACTGTAAGTCGCTTTGGATAAAAGCGTCTGCTAAATAGCATATATTATTATTATATTATTAGCTCATACAGTATGGGCTGCCGAGTGGCACAGCGGTCTAAGGCACTGCATCTCAGTGCTAGAGGTGTCACGACAGACCCGGGTTCGACTCCCGGCTATACCACAACCGGCCATGATTGGGCGGTGCACAATTGGCCCAACATTGTCCAGGTTAGGGTTTGACCGGGGTAGGCCGTCATTATAAATAAGAATTTGTTCTTAACTGACTTACCTAGTTAAATAACAAAAAAATAGCTCATTGAGACAAATCTGCCCTGCTTCAAGGGGTGCAAGTGTCGTGCGCTACCTCTGGCGAGTGTCGTGATGTCAGCTGGCAGGCCAAAACACCATCCCACCAAAACAGACTGAAATTTCAAGTAATAATTTTCAACATTTCACAGTATTATTCCAACCTCATAGTGTGGAAATACAGTGTATATTTAAAACACAGGAATATTACGTTTTTGACTGCACTGGTACATTAAAGGCATTTCTGTTTGTGAACAAGCGAACCACAAAGTTCCTTAAAAAGGGAATTGAGCAACTACTTAATGTGCACACATGAGAACGTGTTCATGCCTAAGTTGTTTCCTAATAGCATTTGGATTGCTATCATGGAAGCTGGCCTCACAAAGGAATGGGTGAGGCGAGAATTTCCAAAATAATATTGAACATTTCATCACTGGCTGGTACCTCTTTTCGATATTTGATACTGTAATGTTTTGTGGTGTTTAACCTAGAGTATGCCATATGTTTTTCCTCAACATTTTCATCCGTCCTTATATTGTTTCACACATTTGATAAGACCTTGGTGATAATAACCCCCATGGTGTCAGAACCCACACTGTAGTCTCATCAGCAGCACAGCTCAGTCAGAATGGATGTTGTTTTAGTTACTCTAGCAGCTGTAGTGTGTTAACTGTTTCCCTGGTAATGTGATGTAAAGATTAACACACCCTAACTGGGGGCCTCAGCCTTGCCTCATCTCCTGGCCCTATGCCAGGTGTTAGTTGGCTCCCCAGCTCTCTCAGCACATACCAGCTCTGTGTTGAAGCATGCTATATAGTCTATACTAACTGACTCAAGCCCACCACCAGTGTACTCTGGTCAGTCAAGTGTCAAAATTAAGGTTGAAAGTTATTTTCTGAATTTCAGATGTAATTCAAGTTACGTGTCTTTGTCTATGCCACAGTTGTAGGCCTAGCATCTCTGGTTTATCTAGATATTAATTCCTAGAGTGAATGTCCTCTTACAATATAAGTTGGACCTTTTCATTATTGACTGCCATGTCTTGAAATGTCGACACCCAATAAACACATGCAGAGGTAATCGTGTGCGAGGAAATTCTTATACATTTATTCAACTTTGCAGTTTTATTCCTAGCACCACTTATGAGAGACCGCGTAGTTGTTAATCTTTAAAAATTTGTTGATTTTTTGACATGTTTCATTGCAGCTACATGGGCAGGGTGTGTAACAGCATTCCTAAGAGGTGATACATTTATAGCCTTAACTTTGTTTCAGGTTAAGGTTAACTCTGTCTCTTCCCCTCTGACCTTTCCAGGCTCCTCCTACCCTATGAGAGGTACACCAAAGGAGAGAAGGACAAACCCCTCCCCTCAGCCAAACCCAAAAAACAGGAGCATGAGGCCCAAGAGGGGGGTGCCAAACCCAAAGGGGTCACAGCGAAACGACCTAAAGGTGGACTAAACCAGAGACAGGTGGCCAGGAAGGAGAGAGAGAGCGACGACGCAGCAAAAAGCCAGGAGCTCTCACAGGTCAGTCCTACTCATTTTCTGTCCGTCTGTCTCACACTCTCTCGTTCACACACACTCTTTCCTAGAAATATAACATATGCCAATGTCACACATGCATCATGTATATGTATTGAATAACAGTATGGCATGTTTTCCCACTAAGGTATCTGAGGAGAAAGAGGAGAACCAGGAGCCTGCAGTGATGAAGCAGGATCCTCTTTCCAGAAATGAGCCTGAAGAAGAGTTACAACACACCCTGAAGAAAGAGGAGACATTGAGCCAGGAGGAAGTGTCCTGCCTGAATCCCCCCAACACAGACTGCCACCGAGCCACACCTGTGCTCCACAGTGATCTGTGTCCACAGCCCGAGTGGAGACATCCCAGCCAGCCACAATCAGACACATTCAACCCTGAGCAAAGGGACCAAGCCGATGGAACCCTCTCTAAGACCCCATATCCACACAACTGGGACAACCAGAACAGTAAGCCTAGGTATAGCAGTCTAGCTGACCCAAGCACACCTGACACGCCGGTAGCTAAAGACACAGACAGTCACAGTTATGGACATGGTGGGAGGGTGGGTAAGGTGTTGCCCATGTGTAAGCAGAGCCCACCCCCACTGCAGCTATACTCTACAGAGCCACTCACAGACAAACAGGACTCCCCCAGTAAAAACAAAGAGATAAATCAGTGTCACGTGTACACGCCAACAGCATACTCCAAGGACAACCTGGGGGTCATGTCCCCACTAGCCAAGAAGAAGCTCCTCTCCCAAGTCTGTGAGACAAGTCATTACTCATTCAGTTCCCCTCATCTTCCTACTCCCACTCCATCAGTCAGTGGGGGTGATGTAAGCGACAGCTGCGTAGAGGAGGTAGTGAAACTGAGGCAGGGCTCCATCCCGGACAGCCCAGAGATGGCTACTGTCTTCAGGCCTTCTGTCATCCAGCATGCCCAAAGCGTCAAACCCCAGCAAGAGAGGAGTCCTCTGGGGGATCTGTCTGAGCCTTTCACTTGCAGAGTGAGCCACTTCCAGCCCCGGCTCAACCCACCCTGGCACCCCTACCTCCACAGGACTGAGCACCAGGATGGAGTGGAGAATGCAGGAGAGACACGGATGCAGCAGCATCCCAGTCAGGCACCACCAGGCTTTGCAGGCGACTGCTACTCCTCCCCTCACCTACACAACCTCTACCGGCAGACAGAGAACTGTCTGAGCCAAGAGCGAATGGCCAATTATCCCAACAGAGACAAACAGGGACATTTTATTGTGGAATGTCAGAGCAGCGAGGGCTTCAGCTTAAACAATCCTGACAGAGAAGGGTTGGCTTACAGAGCTCCCCACTTCTCTGAGAGGACACAAACACATGGGGATAGACCATTGGACGAGGAACCCCGAGATTTCAGTATTTCCAAGCCTGTCACTCAAAGAATGTCTTTCACAAAGCCCTCTTTCTGTGGCCTCCCATATCCCATGATGCATCAGAGTTTAGACTATCACCCCAAAGCATGCAGAGTCCTCCCCATGACTATATCTACCCCCAAACAAAGCCCAGACCCCCCTCAGCCCTTCTTCAACCCTAAAAGCCACGCTGAGACTGGCAGTGCCTCCAGACCCAGTAAGAGAAGCCTGGGGGAACTAGAGAACGAGGGGGTGCCAGACCGCAAGGTGCGAGTGGTGACCCCCATGCACCCCGCCGGCTCTGTCCGCAGGGGCGACCCACAGGGGGAGGAGCTCAAACCAGCTGAACCGGCGCATGCCATCCACCTCCACATTCCTGATGGCCACACCTACCCTCCCCACACACCCTTCTACCCAGGGATGTACCCCGGGATGCAGGATGCCCTCCATCACAACCTCCAGTACCTGAAGAGCCAGACAGCTGTGTCCCCCCTGGTCCCTCCACTAGCCTTCCACTCCATGATGCTACAGAGGCAGCTGATGGCCTCACAGCCCAGCCCTCATCACTTCTACAGGCACCCTGGGGGGGCGGCCCTGTACGGGGACCTCCTGCACCACCTGTACCCCCTGTCCACCCTTACCCACCCACAGCTGTCCTCCATGCACCCCAGCACCAGACTCTAACAGACAAACCCACATGGAGCTTAACTGTCTACCTGGGACAGTGGATCTAGTGTTCTATTATTCAGTAAGCATGACAACACTGGTTAACTGTAGCTGGTGGATTTAGTCAGGCACACAGTTACATTTTTTTGTATTTTTTGTTTGTTTTTGCACTGTGCTGTATCACCACTTAAGTTACCTTGTCTCAATTTGCACTCTGTAGTGTTTGTGTTCACCAACCAGGTCCTTTCTCTCGCTCAACAGTCAGGTTCTTACTATCTTTAAGTGTGGAGGGACAGGAGACAGAGAAAAGCCATTGGCATGCATGTCAGGGGATAATCAGATTTGCTGGGTCTCCAAAGGGATGGACTACATCACTGCAATGCAACAACCTCATCCTCCAAATGTGTTCTGGGGATTTTATCAGGTTGAAACACTAAAAAAAACATGAGGGGCCTATCTAAAATAGACTCTTTACGAAAAGTTTGCCATTGGAAAAGTTAATGCAGCTGTTAAGCATTAGGCTACTCCACCTTCAATCAAGTTTTTAATATCTTTTTAGAGCTCTCTAGTGTGGTGCTTTGGCCTGTTTCTGTTCATGTATAAGTCAACTACACCTGTATTCTTAGGAATTACTGTGTTAAACCACGGTGCTGTACAAAACCACAAGGCCCTGAGGTATTGTATGTACAGTACCAGTCCAAAATGTGGATACAACTACTCATTCCAGGGTTTTTCTTTATTTTTACTATTTTCTACATTGTAGAATAATAGTGAAGATATCAAAACTGTGAAATAACACATATGTAATCATGTAGTAACCAAAAAAAGTGTTAAAAAAATCAAAATATGTTTTTTTTTAGATTCTTCAAAGTAGCCACCCTTTGCCTTGATGACAGCTTTGCACACTCTTGGCATTCTCTCAACCAGCTTCAAGAGGTAGTCACATGGAATGCATTTCAAATAACAGGTGTGCCTTGTTAAAAGTTAAATAGTGGAGTTTGAGCCAATCAGTTGTGTTGTGACAATGTACAGGAGGTATAAGACCAAGTCCATATTATGGCAGGAACAGCTCAAATAAGCAAAGAGAAACAACAGTCCATCATTACTAAGTAGTCTATCTGGAAAATGTCAAGAACTTTCTTTAAATTTCAAGAAAGTTTCTTCAAGTGCAGTCGCAAAAACCATCAAGCACTATGATGAAACTGGCTCTCATGAGGACTGCCTCAGGAAAGGATGACCAAGAGTTCATTAGAGTTAACTGCATCTCAAATTAATGCTTCACAGAGTTTAAGTAACAGACGCATCTCAACATCAACTGTTCAGAGGAGACTGTGTGAATCAGGCCTTCATGGTCGAATTGCTGCAAGAAACCACTACTAAAGGACACAAATAAGAAAAGAGACTTATTTGGGCCAAAAAACACAAGCAATGGAGATTAGACCAGTGGAAATCTGTCCTTTGGTCTGATGAGTCCAAATTTGACATTTTTGGTTCCAACCAATGTATCTTTGTGAGACGCAGAGTAGGTGAACGGATGATCTCTGCATGTGTAGTTCCCACCGCAAAGCGTGGAGGAGGAGGTGTGATGGTGCTTTTCTGGTGACACTGTCAAGGCACACTTAACCAGCATGGCTACCACAGCATTCTGCAGCGATACTCCATCCCATCTGGTTTGCGCTTAGTGGGACTATCATTTTGTTTTTCAACAGGACAATGACCCAACACACCTCCAGGCTGTGTAAGAGCTGTTTGACCAAGGAGAGTGATAGAATGCTGCATCAGATGACCTGGTCTCCACAATCACCTAACCTCAACCCAATTGAGATGGTTAGGGATGAGTTGGACCGCATAGCGAAGGAAAAGCAGCCAACAAGTGCTCAGCACTTGACTGTTGAAAGACTGTTGAAAAATCATTCCAGGTGAAGCTGGTTGAGAGAATGACAGGAGTGTGCAAAGCTGTCATCAAGGCAAAGGGTGGCTACTTTGAAGAATCAAAAAAAATATATATATTTGTTTAACACTTTTTTGGTTACTACATGATTATATATGTGTTATTTGCATAGTTTTGATGTCTTCACTATTATTCTACAATGTAGAAAATAGTAAAAAATAAAGAAAAACCCTTGAATGAGTAGGTGTGTCCAAACTTTTGACTGGTACTGTAGATAAAAGCTCATTTTCATCAGAACACCCAAGCTGTGAAGAAACCACATTTGATGTTTTTCATCCGTTTTTTAAGGCGAGTCGTATCGCTTGTCAGGAACATTCTCTCAAAATGTTTTGTTGACCCCTGAGAGATGGGAAGGTGACCCAGATACATTAATATATTGAACAGAAAGTATTTGTACTACGCTTAACATTTGAGTCACTGATGCTGCCTACTGTGACATCTGACAGCACTTATCTTGACACATTGCAGCTCTGAAAAATCACTTATTCTTGTATGGCTGTTTACTCAGCCTCCTTCGTTCAACAGCATACTGTGTGATAAATAAAAATGTGTCTTGTAGATTATTGCTTTGTGAATATGTGCCTTTCTTAATCTTTGATTACTGGTTGCAGCACTACAGTTATAAGGTTCCCATTCCATCATCACATTGCAGTGCAAACTCATTGGACTGTAAATGTATAGTATGATAGTTAATGTTTAGAAAAGGCATAGTTAAGCACTGGTGTAGAGAATGGCTACTAGAATAGATTTATGTGCCACAGCCAGGCTCAGTGATCAAAAGGAACCCTGTAGTGCCTCAGGACTAATAGCACCTGGTCTGGGTTTACAACCATCAGAACTGTTTTAATGGGTATTTGGGACATATGAAATATAGGTAACACATAGCCATTTAATTTTGTCCTTGAAGGCAATCAGAAGAGATTTAGCAGACACTTAAGATAAACATTAATTTACAATTACATGTTCTGAATGTCATGTTTGCTTCAGCAACTTTAGTAACTACTGTTTGGGCTCCTTAACATTCAAAACTATTCTCTGGCATATTTCTCTGTCTGACATCTTCTGTAAATAATGATGTAAATACTGTTGACTTCTGATAATCTTATCATGTGTTATATGTTGTTATAATCTGTAAATAGTATAAATGCATAAAGCTGCTTACACAATCTAGATGTGTCAAAGGTCACCTTATTATATTAGATCTGAACACTATTTGTAGGACACTTTTTATTTGCTTGTTTTCCCACATTGTTTCCATACTGTTTATCTTTAACGTGTTTTTGATACGATGTGCCATCTGTTTACCAATCATTTAGCTGGCAAACAAGAAGAAAAACATTTTGTATTATATGATCCTCTGTATATTTAATTAAAATATTTTACTATCAACGAATGTCTTTTTCCCCTTAATTGTGGTGGTACAATACTACAGATGGGTGAGGTTGGAAAATATAACTAATTTTCTAAGAAGATCCATGATGAAATATTGAAATGTCATGTAGACCCAACTACAAAGGTACAGGTAACTGCAAAAATAAAGGAGACACCAACATAAAGTATCTTTATAGGGCATTGTCACATCGCGAGCAGCCAGAAAGTGTCTGGAACTCTTATTGGAGGGATGCGACACCATTCTTTCATGAGAAATTCCATAATTTGGTGTTTTGTTGATGGTGGTGAAAAAGGCAGTCTCAGGTGCTACTCCAGGATCTCCCATACATGTTCAATTGGGTTGAGATCTGGTGATTGACACACACAGACATTAAATCCCCTATGCTTCTTTGAGACCACTCTTTCAAAGTCACAGCAATATCTTCTTCAAGCCATGGTAGCCAAAATAATGGGCAACTGGGCGTTTTTATACATAAAAGTAAGCATGATGGGATGTTCATTGCTTAATAAACTCAAGAACCACACCTGTGTGTAAGCACCTACTTTCAATATACTTTGTATTGCTCATTTACTCAAGTGTTTCCTTTATATTGACAGCTACCGGTATTTCAGGGGATATTGCAGGCATTTTGCCAGTGTTGAGTCTAACTCAATGTCTTAAGTCTTAATCACTGTACAATTTGCTGACAGTATGTCTGGAACAGAAGGTGGCTAATAATTCAAAGGTTTGTGTTCCCATTTATAGTAGTTGTATAATGACTTGTAACATGTTTTCAGTTGGGAGATATTCTAGATCTCTCACCACCACTAAAGGTAGGTCTCTACAAGGTGTCAAAAGGCACTTAAATATTTTGTCTTGTTCATTCAACCTCTGAATGGCACACATACACAATCCATGTTTCAATTGTCTTAAGGATTAAAAATCCTTCTTTAACCTGTCTCCTCCCCTTCACCTACACTGATTGAAGTGAATTTACAGTTGACATCAATAAGGGATCATAGCTTTCACCTGGATTTTCAATGTTTTGCTCGCCTGAGGTAGAGTATCTCATGATAAGCTGAAAACCACACTATCTACCTAGAAAGTTTTCATCTGTATTTTTCTTAGATGTCTACATACCACCACAGACCGATGCCGGCACTAAGACCGCACCCAATGAGCTGTATTCTGCCATAAGCAAACAGGAAAACGCTTATCCAGAGGCAGCGCTCCTACTGGCCAGGGACTTTAATGCAGGGAAACTTAAATCCGTTTTACCAAATTTCTATCAGCGTGTTAAATGTTCAACCAGAGGGAAAAAAACTCTAGATCACCTTTACTCCACACACAGAGACGCGTACAAAGCTCTCCCTCGCCCTCCATTTGGCAATTCTGACCATAAATATATCCTCCTGATTCCTGAATACAAGCAACAATTAAAGCAGGAAGGACCAGTGACTCGGTCAATAAAAAAGTGGTCAGACGAAGCAGAGGTTAAGCTACAGGACTGTTTAGCTAGCGCAGACTGGAATATGTTCTGGGATTGTTCCGATGGCATTGAGGAGTACACCACACAGTCAATGGCTACTTCAATAAGTGCATTGATGATGTCGTCCCCACAGTGACTGTACAAGTAAGATATTGTAGCAAACAAGTCTTTGTTTGCCAAGGCAACACACCATCCCTGTATCAGCAGCACATCTTTTTCCCTACTCCCATCCTGCTTCTCCTGTCTGTGGAACAGCTTGTTGTGTTGTGGTCATAGACATATAATCCATCAAAGGGTTTTGGAACCTCTAAACCTGGCAATTTGACTCTTAAACTCATGGGTACACTAGCAATGGCTGCCAGTCTTGACTTGAATGGGAACTGCCATATATGGATTATATGCCTATGGTTGGTTACAGCTGTCATTTGCCTTTTCCAAATCTCTAAATTCAATCGTGCAAAAAACATACAGTTTGGAAAGCAAATGCTGTCATTACTAAATGTGTCAGGTGATAGGTATTTTAACATTTAGTGCTGTCCCAATGGAGAAAAAAAATATTGGTTGACCAAGAGGCATCTGTTCTTTCAACCAATCAATTCGTCCCCCCAAAAATTAAGTGTATTTTTCCATATATTCACAAATCCTTTGCATCAAAACAACGATATTCACTGAGCTTTTCTGATGCTTTAAGCACACTGTTTGATTAAATAATTAAGACAAACAAATGACTAGAGGAAGTCCGACTTGATTTGATTATGCCAGGCCGGGCTCAGACTTGCTCAGACTGTGTTAAAAAAAAACAGTGAGTGACTAGCATCCATTGTGTCTATCTCCTCCCTGGTGCAGGGACCACCACAGAACATCAAAATGTTTATCGTGCTATGTTGCTGAACATAATTACAGCCATTTCTAACTGAAAAGTTCTGTTATCGAAATCCCTTATTTGTTTAGGAAAAATATTCCCTATTCCCTCAACCCTTGCTCTCTTTATGTGCCACATGTATGCCTCACATGCACATGACCAATATGGCCTGACCTAAAGCATATCATATTCACATCAATAAATTGGTTATAACAAACTCTGAACACCGTAACACATGACAGCAAAATGGATGCAGAGGAAGTGACAAATAAACTCGAAACAGGGGAATGTTTACTGGTTGCTCAGGAAGTAAAGGGAAAGTCAGATCTGTGGAAGACATTTGACCTATGGAAACTACTGGAGATCAAGAAGGAGGGTAAGGAGCAAGCGCTGCGTGCATAGTATGTGTGCCAAACAGATGCTGTATAGATTACAATATACATTTTTTTGACTGTTTGGAACTATGTAAAAGACACTAAATAAATTCTAAGCGTACAAGAGAGTCTGTTGTAGCATTTTTATTTTGTCAAGCCTTTATTATACAGCAAAGACTAAAAACAATCACTTTCATTCGTAAATGCAATTTCCACTTTATTATCCAAGGCTCACATTATTTTATTTTAAAACTAAAATGCTTGAATCACTCGCATGCTGTGTGATGACATTAACGAATGAATGACTGATATAGTTGCCTATATAAGTATTGAAATATAGGCCGAAGTAAGTTACGGTATTAAGACTAAACAGGATGCCCTCTTAGGCCTACAGCTCAATGGTGGTTATACAAGGCTGCTATACTAAGCCTACTAATGAGAATGACATTACCTACAGTATGATAATAATAATAATAATAATAATAATAATAATAATAATAATAACAATAAGAAGGAGATCAAGAAAATTTAGCATTATTATAAATATAATTCTGGGGACAATTTGGAACAGTGTCAACAAGACTAAATAAATTATAAATAATATCAGAGAAGGTGTTCTTTATATATATATATATATTACCCCATTTTTCTAAAATATTTTTGTGATATCCAATTGGTAGAGTGCTGTCCCATCGCTGCAACTCCCGTACGGACTCAGGAGATGCGAAGGTCGGGAGCTATGCGTCATCTGAAACATGACCCTGTCAAGCCGCACTGCTAGAGAAGCTGTTCTAATGATAAAAAGCCTTTATTACAGCAAATCAACGAATTTAAACAGCCAAATTTGTGAAATTGTTTACTTGACATATCGTTGCGTGAGGCTTGATGCTCATGGAATCAGCAGGCTATTAAACAAACACTCAAACGGGATCTGTCTTATATATATATTGATGATTTATATTGCCAGTCACATTTGTAACCCGATTCAGGAAACTGTAATGATCTTCGTCTGTTGTTTGTAGAAAGTCAGACCGAAATGCAGCGTGTAGGTTACTCATGCCTTTTAATGAAGCTAATACGGTACATGAAAATAACGGAAGTAGAAAACAACAAACCAACAAACGAATGAAACAAATACAGCCTATCTGGTGACTAACACTAAGACAGGTACAATCACCCACGAAATCAACGCGCACTCAGGCTGCCTAATTACGGTTCCCAATCCGAGACAACGCGAATCAGCTGACTCCAATTAGGAATCGCCTCAGGCAGCCAAGCCTAACTAGACACACCCCTACTAATACACACTCCTAATTAATACAAACCCCAATACGAAATACAACATAAACCCATGTCACACCCTGGCCTACCCAAACATATAACAAAAACACAAGATACAATGACCAAGGCGTGACAGAACCCCCCCCCTAAGGTGCGGACTCCGGGACGCACCTCAAGAGCATAGGGAGGGTCCGGGTGGGCGTCTGTCCATGGTGGCGGTTCTGGCTCGGGACGTGGACCCCACTCCATAAATGTCCTAGTTCCTCCCCTTCGCGTCCTAGGATAATCCACCTTCTCCGCCGACCATGGCCTAATAGTCCTCACCCTGATCCCCACATAACTGAGGGGCAGCTCGGGACCGAGGGGCAGCTCGGGACAGAGGGGCAGTTCGGGACAGAGGGGCAGCTCGGGACAGAGGGGCAGTTCGGGACAGAGGGGCAGTTCGGGACAGAGGGGCAGTTCGGGACAGAGGGGCAACTCGGGACAGAGGGGCAACTCGGGACAGAGGGGCAACTCAGGACAGAGGGGCAACTCAGGATAGAGGGGCAACTCAGGATAGAGGGGCAACTCAGGACAGAGGGGCAACTCAGGACAGAGGGGCAACTCAGGACAGAGGGGCAACTCAGGACAGAGGGGCAGCCCGGGACCGAAGCAGCCCGGTACTGAGGGGAAGCCCGGTACTGAGGGGAAGCCCGGTACTGAGGGGAAGCCCGGTACTGAGGGGAAGCCCGGTACTGAGAGGGAGCTCGGTACTGAGAGGGAGCTCAGTACAGAGAGGGAGCCTAGTACTGAGAGGAAGCTCAGTACTGAGAGGAAGCTCAGGCAGGTAGTAGGCTCCGGTAAATCCTGGCTGGCTGGTGGACCTGGATGATTAAGGTTGTCTGGCCGATCTAGAAGATCTTGGCAGACTGGCACTTCTGGCGGATCCTGGCAGACTGGCACTTCTGGTGGATCCTGGCAGACTGGCACTTCTGGTGGATCCTGGCAGACTGGTGACGCTGGGCCGACAGGAGACTCCGGCAGTACAGGAGAGGAGAAAGGTTCTGGCTGAGCTGAACAGGCTGGAGACTCCGATAGCACAGGAGGGGAGAAAAGCATTGGCTGTGCTGAACAGGCGATGCGCACTGGACGCGCTGGGCCGACTGGTAGCACTGGTGGCGCTGGACAGACAGGAGACTCCGGCAGCGCAGGAGAAGAGAAAAACTCTGGCTGCGCTAAACAGGCGAGGCGCACTGGAGGCCTGGTGCGTGGTGCTGGAACTGGTGGTACTGGCGCGAGGACACGCACAGGAAGCCTGGTGCGGGGAGCTGCTACCGGAGGACTGGTGTGTAGAGGTGGCTCTGGATAGACCGGACCGTGCAGGCGCACTGGAGCTCTAGAGCACCGAGCCTGCCCAAGCTTCCCTGGCTCGATGCCCACTCTAGCCCGGCCAATAGGAAGAGCTGGTATGTGCCTCACCGGGCTATGCTCCCGCACTGAAAACACCATGCGCTCCATAGCATAACACGGTGCCTGCCCGGTCTCTCTAGCCCAACGGTGAGCACAGGGAGTATGCGCAGGTCTCCTACCTGGCATAACTATTCTCCCTTCTAGCTCCCCCCCAATAATTTTTTTGGGCTGTTTTTCCGGTTTCCTTGCCAACCGTGTTCCCTCGTATCGTCGGCTCCTATCTCCCGCTGCCTCTGCTCTCCTTAGTGCCTCCACCTGTTCCCATGGGAGGCGATCTCTTCCGGCCAATATCTCCTCCCAAGTGTAACAACCTTTACCATCCAATACGTCTTCCCATGTCCATTCTCCAAATAATTCATCCACCCTTTGCTGCTCCAGCTGTCGCTGCCTGTTTATGTCATGCAGGTGAAAGAGGACCCAAAAGCGACTTGGCGAAAACAGAGTCTTTAATCCAGTAAAGTAAATACAATCAAAAAACACAACTTTCACTCGAAATGACGAGGACAAACTGGAGACTCGATCTTGAACAGCAGGTGAACAGCAGGTTGCCTCGGGAAGGCACTTGAACCAAACAGACTCAGACACCTGCTCACCACGCAGCATCTGAGGAAAACACGACACGACAGGGCGATACACAAACACAGCACGGTGAATTCTAGACAAGGAACCGACGGGGCAGAAACGAATAACAAGGAGAGAAATAGGGACTCTAATCAGGGAAAAGGATCGGGAACAGGTGTGGGAAGACTAAATGATTGATTAGGGGAATAGGAACAGCTGGGAGCAGGAACGGAACGATAGAGAGAAGAGAGAGCGGGAGAGTGAGAGAGGGAGGGGGAGAGAGAGGGATAGAAAGAGGGAAAGAACCTAATAAGACCAGCAGAGGGAAACGAATAGAAGGAGAAGAACAGGGACAAGGCATGATAATCAATGACAAAACATGACAGTACCCCCCACTCACCGAGCGCCTCCTGGCGCACTCGAGGAGGAATCCTGGCGGCAACGGAGGAAATCATCAATGAGTGAACGGTCCAGCACGTCCCGAGACGGAACCCAACTCCTCTCCTCAGGACCGTAACCCTCCCAATCCACTAAGTATTGGTGACCCCGTCCCCGAGAACGCATGTCCATGATCTTATGTACCTTGTAAATAGGTGCGCTCTCGACAAGGACGGGAGGGGGGAGGGAAGACGAACGGGAGTGCGAAGAAAGGGCTTGACACAGGAGACATGGAAGACAGGATGGACGCGACGAAGATGTCGCGGAAGAAGCAGTCGCACAGCGACAGGATTGACGACCTGGGAGACACGGAACGGACCAATGAACCGCGGAGTCAACTTACGAGAAGCTGTCGTAAGAGGAAGGTTGCGAGTGGAAAGCCACACTCTCTGGCCGCAACAATACCTTGGACACTTAATCCTGCGTTTATTGGCGGCTCTCACAGTCTGTGCCCTGTAACGGCAAAGTGCAGACCTCACCCTCCTCCAGGTGCGCTCACAACGTTGGACAAACGCTTGAGCGGAGGGAACGCTGGACTCGGCAAGCTGGGATGAGAACAGAGGAGGCTGGTAACCCAGACTACTCTGAAACGGAGATAACCCGGTAGCAGACGAAGGAAGCGAATTGTGAGCGTATTCTGCCCAGGGGAGCTGTTCTGCCCAAGACGCAGGGTTTCTGAAAGAAAGGCTGCGTAGTATGCGACCAATCGTCTGATTGGCCCTCTCTGCTTGACCGTTAGACTGGGGATGAAACCCGGAAGAGAGACTGACGGACGCACCAATCAAACGACAGAACTCCCTCCAAAACTGTGACGTGAATTGCGGGCCTCTGTCTGAAACGGCGTCTAACGGGAGGCCATGAATTCTGAATACATTCTCGATAATGATTTGTGCCGTCTCCTTAGCGGAAGGAAGTTTAGCGAGGGGAATGAAATGTGCCGCCTTAGAGAACCTATCGACAACCGTAAGAATCACAGTCTTCCCCGCAGACAAAGGCAGACCGGTAATGAAGTCTAGGGCGATGTGAGACCATGGTCGAGAAGGAATGGGGAGCGGTCTGAGACGACCGGCAGGAGGAGAGTTACCCGACTTAGTCTGCGCGCAGTCCGAACAAGCAGCCACGAAACGGCGCGTGTCACGCTCCTGAGTCGGCCACCAAAAGCGCTGGCGAATAGACGCAAGAGTGCCTCGAACACCGGGATGACCAGCTAACTTGGCAGAGTGAGCCCACTGAAGAACAGCCAGACGAGTGGAAACAGGAACGAAAAGGAGGTTACTAGGACAAGCGCGCGGCGACGCAGTGTGCGTGAGTGCTTGCTTAACCTGTCTTTCAATTCCCCAGACTGTTAACCCGACAACACGCCCATAAGGAAGAATCCCCTCGGGATCAGTAGAAGCCACAGAAGAACTAAACAGACGGGATAAGGCATCAGGCTTGGTGTTCTTGCTACCCGGACGGTAAGAAATCACAAACTCGAAACGAGCGAAAAACAACGCCCAACGAGCTTGACGGGCATTAAGTCGTTTGGCAGAACGGATGTACTCAAGGTTCTTATGGTCTGTCCAAACGACAAAAGGAACGGTCGCCCCCCAACCACTGTCGCCATTCGCCTAGGGCTAAGCGGATGGCGAGCAGTTCACGGTTACCCACATCATAGTTGCGCTCAGATGGCGACAGGCGATGAGAAAAATAAGCGCAAGGATGAACCTTATCGTCAGACTGGAAGCGCTGGGATAGAATGGCTCCCACGCCTACCTCTGAAGCGTCAACCTCGACAATGAATTGTCTAGTGACGTCAGGAGTAACGAGGATAGGAGCGGACGTAAAACGTTCTTTTAGAAGATCAAAAGCTCCCTGGGCGGAACCGGACCACTTAAAACACTTCTTGACAGAAGTAAGAGCTGTGAGAGGGGCAGCAACTTGACCGAAATTACGAATGAAATGCCGATAGAAATTAGCGAAACCTAAAAAGCGCTGCAACTCGACACGTGACCTTGGAACGGGCCAATCACTGACAGCTTGGACCTTAGCGGAATCCATCTGAATGCCTTCAGCGGAAATAACGGAACCGAGAAAAGTAACGGAGGAGACATGAAAAGAGCACTTCTCAGCCTTTACGTAGAGACAATTCTCTAAAAGGCGCTGTAGAACACGTCGAACGTGCTGAACATGAATCTCGAGTGACGGAGAAAAAATCAGGATATCGTCAAGATAGACAAAAACAAAGATGTTCAGCATGTCTCTCAGAACATCATTAACTAATGCCTGAAAAACAGCTGGCGCATTGGCGAGACCAAACGGCAGAACCCGGTACTCAAAATGCCCTAACGGAGTGTTAAACGCCGTTTTCCACTCGTCCCCCTCTCTGATGCGCACGAGATGGTAAGCGTTACGAAGGTCCAACTTAGTAAAGCACCTGGCTCCCTGCAGAATCTCGAAGGCTGATGACATAAGGGGAAGCGGATAACGATTCTTAACCGTTATGTCATTCAGCCCTCGATAATCCACGCAGGGGCGCAGAGTACCGTCCTTCTTCTTAACAAAAAGAACCCCGCCCCGGCCGGAGAGGAAGAAGGCACTATGGTACCGGCGTCAAGAGACACAGACAAATAATCCTCGAGAGCCTTACGTTCGGGAGCCGACAGAGAGTATAGTCTACCCCGAGGAGGAGTGGTCCCCGGAAGGAGATCAATACTACAATCATACGACCGGTGAGGAGGAAGGGAGTTGGCTCGGGACCGACTGAAGACCGTGCGCAGATCATGATATTCCTCCGGCACTCCTGTCAAATCGCCAGGTTCCTCCTGAGAAGTAGGGACAGAAGAAACGGGAGGGATGGCAGACATTAAACACTTCACATGACAAGAAACGTTCCAGGATAGGATAGAATTACTAGACCAATTAATAGAAGGATTATGACATACTAGCCAGGGATGACCCAAAACAACAGGTGTAAACGGTGAACGAAAAATCAAAAAAGAAATAGTCTCACTGTGGTTACCAGATACTGTGAGGGTTAAAGGTAGTGTCTCAAATCTGATACTGGGAAGATGACTACCATCTAAGGCGAACATGGGCGTAGGCTTCTCTAACTCTCTGAAAGGAATGTCATGTTTCCGAACCCATGCTTCGTCCATGAAACAACCCTCAGCCCCAGAGTCTATCAAGGCACTACATGTAGCACCCGAACCGGTCCAGCGTAGATGGACCGACAAAGTAGTACAGGATTTTGATGGAGAGACTTGAGTAGTTGCGCTCACCTGTAGCCCTCCGCTTACAGATGAGCTCTGGCTTTTACTGGACATGAATTAACAAAATGTCCAGCAACTCCGCAATAGAGGCACAGGCGGTTGGTGATCCTCCGTTCCCTCTCCTTAGTCGAGATGCGAATCCCTCCCAGCTGCATGGGCTCAGTCTCTGAGCCAGAGGAGGGAGATGGTTGCGATGCGGAGCAGGGAAACACCGTTGATGCGAGCTCTCTTCCACGAGCCCGGTGACGAAGATCTACCCGTCGTTCTATGCGTATGGCGAGAGCAATCAAAGAGTCCACATCTGAAGGAACCTCCCGGGAGAGAATCTCATCCTTAACCACTGCGTGGAGTCCCTCCAGAAAACGAGCGAGCAGCGCCGGCTCGTTCCACTCACTAGAGGCAGCAAGAGTGCGAAACTCAATAGAATAATCCGTTATGGACCGTTCACCTTGGCATAGGGAAGCCAGGGCCCTAGAAGCCTCCCTACCAAAAACTGAACGGTCAAAAACCCGAATCATCTCCTCTTTAAAGTTCTGGTACTTGTTAGAGCAATCAGCCCTTGCCTCCCAGATAGCTGTGCCCCATTCTCGAGCCCGGCCAGTAAGGAGTGAAATGACGTAAGCAACCCGAGCTCTCTCTCTAGAGTATGTGTTGGGTTGGAGAGAGAACACAATCTCACACTGCGTGAGAAAGGAGCGGCACTCAGTGGGCTGCCCGGAGTAGCAAGGTGGGTTATTAACCCTAGGTTCTGGAGGCTCGGCAGGCCAGGAAGTAACAGGTGGCATGAGACGAAGACTCTGGAACTGTCCAGAGAGGTCGGAAACCTGAGCGGCCAGGTTCTCCACGGCATGGCGAGCAGCAGACAATTCCTGCTCGTGTCTGCCGAGCATGGCTCCTTGGATCTCGACGGCAGTGTAACGAGCGTCTGAAGTCGCTGGGTCCATTCCTTGGTCGGTTCCTTCTGTCATGCAGGTGAAAGAGGACCCAAAAGCGACTTGGCGAAAACAGAGTCTTTAATCCAGTAAAGTAAATACAATCAAAAAACACAACTTTCACTCGAAATGACGAGGACAAACTGGAGACTCGATCTTGAACAGCAGGTGAACAGCAGGTTGCCTCGGGAAGGCACTTGAACCAAACAGACTCAGACACCTGCTCACCACGCAGCATCTGAGGAAAACACGACACGACAGGGCGATACACAAACACAGCACGGTGAATTCTAGACAAGGAACCGACGGGGCAGAAACGAATAACAAGGAGAGAAATAGGGACTCTAATCAGGGAAAAGGATCGGGAACAGGTGTGGGAAGACTAAATGATTGATTAGGGGAATAGGAACAGCTGGGAGCAGGAACGGAACGATAGAGAGAAGAGAGAGCGGGAGAGTGAGAGAGGGAGGGGGAGAGAGAGGGATAGAAAGAGGGAAAGAACCTAATAAGACCAGCAGAGGGAAACGAATAGAAGGAGAAGAACAGGGACAAGGCATGATAATCAATGACAAAACATGACAGTTTAAACCAGCGCCTCTCAGTTTTTGCCGGCGTGTCTTTTTCGTTGATTCGATTCGCCTGTAGCCCTCTTCGCATTGCTGTAGGGAATCCCAGGCGGGCTCCTGCACACGCACTGGGTCGGCTGCCCACCTGTCGATTTCTTCCCACGTCGTATAATCCATATCGTCCTCCTTCAACTCCTGCCAGTTCACACGCTGCTCGGTCTGTGAATCGTGGTGGGTGATTCTGTAATGATCTTCGTCTGTTGTTTGTAGAAAGTCAGACCGAAATGCAGCGTGTAGGTTACTCATGCCTTTTAATGAAGCTAATACGGTACATGAAAATAACGGAAGAAGAAAACAACAAACGAATGAAACAAATACAGCCTATCTGGTGACTAACACTAAGACAGGTACAATCACCCACGAAATCAACGCGCACTCAGGCTGCCTAAATACGGTTCCCAATCCGAGACAACGAGAATCAGCTGACTCCAATTAGGAATCGCCTCAGGCAGCCAAGCCTAACTAGACACACCCCTACTAATACACACTCCTAATTAATACAAACCCCAATACGAAATACAACATAAACCCATGTCACACCCTGGCCTACCCAAACATATAATAAAAACACAAGATACAATGACCAAGGCTTGACAGAAACTGGGCGTATGTCGCAAGTCACGACTTCACAGGAGAGCCGTTTGAAAGTAAAACATGTTTTTTTAATCAAAATTATTTTTTGGCAAAAATGCCTTCTCAAACATGTGAACTTTCATGTGCCTTAATAACAAACTTGCATGCCATCTGTAAACATGAATAAAATTGTTAAATTATGAGCATGGTTGATTAAGCTACAAAAAAAGACAGCAACCTTCCCACTAGCCATGATTGGCTGAGGTAATGAGTGGGTTGGACATGCCGAGAGATGAGTTTTGATAGTCTGCCATATAGAGGATTTCTGTCCATTTGAGCTCGTCAGTCTGTGTTGGTAATCCTGTCGAACATGGCTTTTTTAATGGTCTCCACTTTCTGGAGGATCAAGTTTTGAAATCAGCTTGCAGGGGTTGCATGCATTTAAAGGGAAGGTATTGACTGCTATTTCAATTGACGTGGCAAAGTACCCCACACTGTGTACTCCCCGCTCTATTTCCTAGGGGGTCCATGCCAAGTGGGGGTCCATGCCAGGGGGTCCATGCCAAGTGTGAAAATCTTACAGTTGATATACTAATCGAATGTCTTTGAAGAGTTGAGAGAGTACACCTTTCTATGAAGCTGTAACGGTTCTCTTCTATCTCCTCCTCTGACGAAGAGGTGGAACAAGGATCGGACCAAAATGCAGCGTGATGATGATTCATTATATTTTAATGAAGGAAAAAACTATACATGAAGAAACTACAAAAATAATGAAATGTGAAAACCAAAACAGCCCTATCTGGTGCAAACACAAAGACAGGAACAATCACCCACAAAACACTCAAATAATATGGCTGCCTAAATATGATTCCCAATCAGAGACAACGATACACACCTGCCTCTGATTGAGAACCACTCCAGACAGCCATAGACTTTGCTAGATAACCCCACTAAGCCACACACCCAACACCCCACAAAACCCCAAGACAAAACACACCACAATAAACCCATGTCACACCCTGGCCTAACCAAATAAATGAAGACAAACACAATATATTACGACCAGGGCGTGACAGAAGCAATGCTTCTTTAAACCTTTTTCGGTCCAATTGCCCCTTAGCCTCCAGACCTGCCTCTTTATTTTCTGCTACACTCTTTCAATGTGTTGTGTGTGATATCCTGTGTGAGGATCAACAAAGTTGTTTCTGTGGTTGACTGTCTGGTAATTGTAACCCAGTATGATGGAAAATGTTATCTTGTGAAGAGACAGCCTTGAAAATGTTAATCTTGTCTTAGTGTCATAATGTAATCCTTGGTTCCTTCCTGTGCTTAGTAAAGATATGAAGGGGTGGCATGACCCCCTCAGGACCATCTGGCAGAATGCCTAGAATATGTTCTATAAGTTAAGATATAGGAGATGGTGCCAGACACATGCCGGAACCAATCCTATGAACTATGCCTATGTAATGTGTCTGTAACCAGTATATAAGAGATCTAACGGGACTGCCCCGAGAGTGCACCTCACTGAATTCACTATGGTGCATCAAGTTTGTTGGAACTGTTAATAAACAATGATTCATTTAAGATCAACTTCAAGTGTCCCTGTGTAGATTTTCCACAACAATTTGGCTTCATGAACTAGATTAGTGATTCTGCCTTCGTAGTTTTCCAGTGAGGGTCTGCGAGAAAAACCGTTGGCGCATTTTATGAAGCATGATGGAAATTCCCGTCTGACCAAAAGACGACGAAACCCGCCCAGACCAGATCCTTTCTGCGAGGTGCCCAGGAGGAAACACATCATCCATGAACAATTAAGGGACATGTCTTATGAATTTCAGTAAGTCAATTTAAATGAATCTGTATAAAAACAAAATAAATGATAAAACCAATAAAATGAAGGTGAGTAATGCATAAAAGGTACCCATAGTCTTATCTCTATAAGGCTATTCACTAGTCTTATGAGAAGACTAGCATGAGGGCGTAACGGTACCATGGAAAACCCCCACTGACAGCTGTCTGTAGGCATTTACAAGACAAGTGTCTACATGGTCTGCGGCCACTACTAATAGCAAGTGGTGTTATTATATATGTATGTGAAAGATACATATGGTGCATAGATGTGCATGGGTAATAAGGGAGATTACAGAGTGTGTTTGGGAATAGTATTAAGTGAATGTGGATGTGAAAGTTGCGTGAGTGTGGAAAGGACGTGTTATATATATGATTGTAATATATGCCATTTAGAGGACGCTTTTATCCAAAGCGACTTACAGTCATGTGTGCATA
Organism: Oncorhynchus gorbuscha; assembly: GCF_021184085.1. NCBI lineage: Eukaryota > Metazoa > Chordata > Actinopteri > Salmoniformes > Salmonidae > Oncorhynchus > Oncorhynchus gorbuscha. The sequence goes on from NW_025744755.1 coordinate 79,729, forward strand.
CATTCTGGGTGGTCTCGGGAATCGAACCCACTACCCTGGCGTTACAAGCGCCATGCTCTACCAACTGAGCTATAGAAGGACCACCTGTGTGTTAATCTAATTTGAAATTTGGATAACAATTAGATTTAAATTTGGATAATAAAATGATTGAAATTGAGCTATTAATTACAGAGTGAATGAGAGCTATCAGGGGACTAGCTCACGTGTGAAAGGGGTGAATTAATACCCCAATCAGTTCTGTGTGAGCTGAGAACTGAGATTTTTCGATCTATAATGTTATCAAAGGTTATCGAGAGATTCCGTCCACCGTAGTCTGGGACTACAAGCACGAGTGTTATTGAGCACCGGGTGATTTATATGTATAGAAAGTAGCAGCAAGAGAACTGTTTAAGATACATATGGTGCATAGGATGTAACAAAATAATTATTGAAGATGCACATGGGGGGGGTGTGGATGTAAATACCTAGGTCCACCACCACCAGTCGGATCTACAGGTAGAGGATAACATGTCTCAGGATCTCAATCAAGGATAACATGTCAAAGAGGATAAAATGGCTCATTAGTAATAAGGATAACATGTCTCAGAAGGTAACATGACTCATTTAGAGATAACAAGGATAACATGACTCATTAGAGATAACAAGGATAACATGACTCATCAGTGGAGTTTGACAGTATAACGTTATGTATGTGGAGATGTAAAAGAAGAAAGTACTATTCCTGAATATGCTGTTACTAGAGAACACTAGTGTAAAGGAAGTGTAATGGGTTACTCAAGATAAAGTAACATGTGAAGAGCACAATGGGTTACTAGAGATTTTAAAAAGTAACAATATAAATAATAATAATATACAACTTGCACACCCACCAAGTATTAAGATAAATGAATAGTATAATATAATGGATTACTAGATTTGATAAAGTAACAATGTATGAATGCTTAATGGATTGCGAGAGTTTTCATGGCACGCCATCTAGACAGCGCCAGCCCAGGTATTGTGAAAGTTGATCCCAGAAACAGACTCTAGTCTCAAGAGCTACCTTAACCTTTCTTCGATATGTGGGACGGTAGCGTCCCACCTCGCCAACAGCCAGTGAAAGTGCAGGGCGCCAAATTCAAAACAACAAAAATCTTATAATTAAAATTCCTCAAGCATACAAGTATTTTACACCATTTTAAAGATACAATTCTCTTTAATTCAGCCACAGTGTCATGTTTGTCATTTATTATCATGTCTTGTCCCTGTGCTCCCCATGCTATTCGTTTCCCTCTGCTGGTCTTATTTGGTTCTTTCCCTCCTTCTATCCCTCTCTCTCCCCCTCCCTCTCTCACTCTCTCGCTCTCTCTTCTCTCTATCGTTCCGTTCCTGCTCCCAGCTGTTCCTATTCCCCTAATCATCATTTAGTCTTCCCACACCTGTTCCCGATCCTTTCCCCTGATTAGAGTCCCTATTTATTCCTTTGTGTTCCGTTCCTGTCCCGTCGGTTCCTTGTTTTGTATTCACCATGCTGTGATTGTGTTTCGCCCTGTCCTGTCGTGTTTTTTGCCTTCATCAGATGCTGCGTGTGAGCAGGTGTCTCTGTCTACTACGGCCTGCGCCTACCCGAGCGACCTGCAGTCTGTGGCCGCTTCTCTTGTCATTCCCCTCTACAGACTAGAGGATTTCTGTTATTCCCTGTTTGGACTTGAATAAACTCTGTTTCTGTTAAGTCGCTTTTGGGTCCTCTATCATCTGCATGACAGAAGGAACCGACCAAGGAATGGACCCAGCGACTTCAGACGCTCGTTACACTGCCGTCAAGATCCAAGGAGCTATGCTCGGCAGACACGAGCAGGAATTGTCTGCTGCTCGCCATGCCGTGGAGAACCTGGCCGCTCAGGTTTCCGACCTCTCTGGACAGTTCCAGAGTCTACGTCTCGTGCCACCTGTTACTTCCTGGCCTGCCGAGTCTCCAGAACCTAGGGTTAATAACCCACCTTGCTACTCCGGGCAGCCCACTGAGTGCCGCTCCTTTCTCACGCAGTGTGAGATTGTGTTCTCTCTCCAACCCAACACATACTCTAGAGAGAGAGCTCGGGTTGCTTACGTCATTTCACTCCTTACTGGCCGGGCTCGAGAATGGGGCACAGCTATCTGGGAGGCAAGGGCTGATTGCTCTAACAAGTTCCAGAACTTTAAAGAGGAGATGATTCGGGTTTTTGACCGTTCAGTTTTTGGTAGGGAGGCTTCTAGGGCCCTGGCTTCATTATGCCAAGGTGAACGGTCCATAACGGATTATTCTATTGAGTTTCGCACTCTTGCTGCCTCTAGTGAGTGGAACGAGCCGGCGCTGCTCGCTCGTTTTCTGGAGGGACTCCACGCAGTGGTTAAGGATGAGATTCTCTCCCGGGAGGTTCCTTCAGATGTGGACTCTTTGATTGCTCTCGCCATCCGCATAGAACGACGGGTAGATCTTCGTCACCGGGCTCGTGGAAGAGAGCTCGCATCAACGGTGTTTCCCTGCTCCGCATCACAACCATCTCCCTCCTCTGGCTTTGAGACTGAGCCCATGCAGCTGGGAGGGATTCGCATCTCGACTAAGGAGAGGGAACGGAGGATCACCAACCGCCTGTGCCTCTATTGCGGAGTTGCTGGACATTTTGTTAATTCATGTCCAGTAAGAGGCCAGAGCCCATCAGTAAGCGGAGGGCTACTGGTGGCGCTACTACTCAGGTCTCTTCATCTAGATCTTGTACTACTATGTCGGTCCATCTACGCTGGACCGGTTCGGGTGCTACATGCAGTGCCTTGATTGACTCTGGGGCTGAGGGTTGTTTCATGGACGAAGCATGGGTTCGGAAACATAACATTCCTTTCAGACCGTTAGACAAGCCTACGCCCATGTTTGCCTTAGATGGTAGTCATCTTCCCAGTATCAAATTTGAGACACTACCTTTAACCCTCACAGTATCTGGTAACCACAGTGAGACTATTTCTTTTTTGATTTTGCGTTCACCGTTTACACCTGTTGTTTTGGGTCATCCCTGGCTAGTATGTCATAATCCTTCTATTAATTGGTCTAGTAATTCTATCCTATCCTGGAACGTTTCTTGTCATGTGAAGTGTTTAATGTCTGCCATCCCTCCCGTTTCTTCTGTCCCTACTTCTCAGGAGGAACCTGGCGATTTGACAGGAGTGCCGGAGGAATATCATGATCTGCGCACGGTCTTCAGTCGGTCCCGAGCCAACTCCCTTCCTCCTCACCGGTCGTATGATTGTAGTATTGATCTCCTTCCGGGGACCACTCCTCCTCGAGGTAGACTATACTCTCTGTCGGCTCCCGAACGTAAGGCTCTCGAGGATTATTTGTCTGTGTCTCTTGACGCCGGTACCATAGTGCCTTCTTCTTCTCCGGCCGGGGCGGGGTTCTTTTTGTTAAGAAGAAGGACGGTACTCTGCGCCCCTGCGTGGATTATCGAGGCTGAATGACATAACGGTTAAGAATCGTTATCCGCTTCCCCTTATGTCATCAGCCTTCGAGATTCTGCAGGGAGCCAGGTGCTTTACTAAGTTGGACCTTCGTAACGCTTACCATCTCGTGCGCATCAGAGAGGGGACGAGTGGAAAACGGCGTTTAACACTCCGTTAGGGCATTTTGAGTACCGGGTTCTGCCGTTCGGTCTCGCCAATGCGCCAGCTGTTTTTCAGGCATTAGTTAATGATGTTCTGAGAGACATGCTGAACATTTTTGTTTTTGTCTATCTTGACGATATCCTGATTTTTTCTCCGTCACTCGAGATTCATGTTCAGCACGTTCGACGTGTTCTACAGCGCCTTTTAGAGAATTGTCTCTACGTAAAGGCTGAGAAGTGCTCTTTTCATGTCTCCTCCGTTACTTTTCTCGGTTCCGTTATTTCCGCTGAAGGCATTCAGATGGATTCCGCTAAGGTCCAAGCTGTCAGTGATTGGCCCGTTCCAAGGTCACGTGTCGAGTTGCAGCGCTTTTTAGGTTTCGCTAATTTCTATCGGCGTTTCATTCGTAATTTCGGTCAAGTTGCTGCCCCTCTCACAGCTCTTACTTCTGTCAAGACGTGTTTTAAGTGGTCCGGTTCCGCCCAGGGAGCTTTTGATCTTCTAAAAGAACGTTTTACGTCCGCTCCTATCCTCGTTACTCCTGACGTCACTAGACAATTCATTGTCGAGGTTGACGCTTCAGAGGTAGGCGTGGGAGCCATTCTATCCCAGCGCTTCCAGTCTGACGATAAGGTTCATCCTTGCGCTTATTTTTCTCATCGCCTGTCGCCATCTGAGCGCAACTATGATGTGGGTAACCGTGAACTGCTCGCCATCCGCTTAGCCCTAGGCGAATGGCGACAGTGGTTGGAGGGCGACCGTTCCTTTTGTCGTTTGGACAGACCATAAGAACCTTGAGTACATCTGTTCTGCCAAACGACTTAATGCCCGTCAAGCTCGTTGGGCGTTGTTTTTCGCTCGTTTCGAGTTTGTGATTTCTTACCGTCCGGGTAGCAAGAACACCAAGCCTGATGCCTTATCCCGTCTGTTTAGTTCTTCTGTGGCTTCTACTGATCTCGAGGGATTCTTCCTTATGGGCGTGTTGTCGGGTTAACAGTCTGGGGAATTGAAAGACAGGTTAAGCAAGCACTCACGCACACTGCGTCGCCGCGCGCTTGTCCTAGTAACCTCCTTTTCGTTCCTGTTTCCACTCGTCTGGCTGTTCTTCAGTGGGCTCACTCTGCCAAGTTAGCTGGTCATCCCGGTGTTCGAGGCACTCTTGCGTCTATTCGCCAGCGCTTTTGGTGGCCGACTCAGGAGCGTGACACGCGCCGTTTCGTGGCTGCTTGTTCGGACTGCGCGCAGACTAAGTCGGGTAACTCTCCTCCTGCCGGTCGTCTCAGACCGCTCCCCATTCCTTCTCGACCATGGTCTCACATTGCCTTAGACTTCATTACCGGTCTGCCTTTGTCTGCGGGGAAGACTGTGATTCTGACGGTTGTCGATAGGTTCTCTAAGGCGGCACATTTCATTCCCCTCGCTAAACTTCCTTCCGCTAAGGAGACGGCACAAATCATTATTGAGAATGTATTCAGAATTCATGGCCTCCCGTTAGACGCCGTTTCAGACTGAGGCCCGCAATTCACGTCACAGTTTTGGAGGGAGTTCTGTCGTTTGATTGGTGCGTCCGTCAGTCTCTCTTCCGGGTTTCATCCCCAGTCTAACGGTCAAGCAGAGAGGGCCAATCAGACGATTGGTCGCATACTACGCAGCCTTTCTTTCAGAAACCCTGCGTCTTGGGCAGAACAGCTCCCCTGGGCAGAATACGCTCACAATTCGCTTCCTTCGTCTGCTACCGGGTTATCTCCGTTTCAGAGTAGTCTGGGTTACCAGCCTCCTCTGTTCTCATCCCAGCTTGCCGAGTCCAGCGTTCCCTCCGCTCAAGCGTTTGTCCAACGTTGTGAGCGCACCTGGAGGAGGGTGAGGTCTGCACTTTGCCGTTACAGGGCACAGACGGTGAGAGCCGCCAATAAACGCAGGATTAAGAGTCCAAGGTATTGTTGCGGCCAGAGAGTGTGGCTTTCCACTCGCAACCTTCCTCTTACGACAGCTTCTCGTAAGTTGACTCCGCGGTTCATTGGTCCGTTCCGTGTCTCCCAGGTCGTCAATCCTGTCGCTGTGCGACTCGCTTCTTCCGCGACATCTTCGTCGCGTCCATCCTGTCTTCCATGTCTCCTGTGTTAAGCCCTTTCTTCGCACCCCCGTTCGTCTTCCCTCCCCCTCCCGTCCTTGTCGAGAGCGCACCTATTTACAAGGTACATAAGATCATGGACATGCGTTCTCGGGGACGGGGTCACCAATACTTAGTGGATTGGGAGGGTTACGGTCCTGAGGAGAGGAGTTGGGTTCCGTCTCGGGACGTGCTGGACCGTTCACTCATCGATGATTTCCTCCGTTGCCGCCAGGATTCCTCCTCGAGTGCGCCAGGAGGCGCTCGGTGAGTGGGGGTACTGTCATGTTTGTCATTTATTATCATGTCTTGTCCCTGTGCTCCCCATGCTATTCGTTTCCCTCTGCTGGTCTTATTTGGTTCTTTCCCTCCTTCTATCCCTCTCTCTCCCCCTCCCTCTCTCACTCTCTCGCTCTCTCTTCTCTCTATCGTTCCGTTCCTGCTCCCAGCTGTTCCTATTCCCCTAATCATCATTTAGTCTTCCCACACCTGTTCCCGATCCTTTCCCCTGATTAGAGTCCCTATTTATTCCTTTGTGTTCCGTTCCTGTCCCGTCGGTTCCTTGTTTTGTATTCACCATGCTGTGATTGTGTTTCGCCCTGTCCTGTCGTGTTTTTTGCCTTCATCAGATGCTGCGTGTGAGCAGGTGTCTCTGTCTACTACGGCCTGCGCCTACCCGAAGCGACCTGCAGTCTGTGGCCGCTTCTCTTGTCATTCCCCTCTACAGACTAGAGGATTTCTGTTATTCCCTGTTTGGACTTGAATAAACTCTGTTTCTGTTAAGTCGCTTTTGGGTCCTCTATCATCTGCATGACACACAGTGTCTGATATCAAAAAGGCTTTACAGCGAAAGCACCACAAACAATTATGTTAGGTCACCACCAAGTCACAGAAAAACACAGCCATTTTTGCAGCCAAAGAGAGGAGTCACAAAAAGAGATAAAATGAATCACTAATCTTTGATGATCTTCATCAGATAACACTCATAGTGTCACGAATATTACCGAAGGTGACTCCCCTTCTTGTTCGGGTGGCGCTCGGCGGTCGTCGTCGCCGGTCTACTAGCTATCGCCGATCCGTTGTTCTGTGTTCGTTTAGTTTTGTCTAATTGGTAGCACTTGTTTCTAGTTTGGTTGTTAGGATAGGGTTATATATAGTCTGTTCAGCCCGCTTCTGTTTCGTGCGGGCTTGTTCTCCTGTTTCCTTGTTTGAGTGTATTTTTGTTGGCATTTTGGGTTTCACGCTGTCCGTTTATATTTCTGTTCATTTGTGTTTCCACTTTTGTACATGTTATGTTTCCAGGACATTAAAGCGTGTTGTTTTTCCCACATCCTTTGCTCTCTGCGCCTGACTCCACACCACTTCACTCATTTATTCATAACACATAGGACTTTTTGTTACACAATACATATATGTTTTGTTTGCTAAAGTGCATACCTATATCAAAAAATCTCATTTTACATTGGCACATTACGTTCAGTAGTTCTAAAACATGTGCTGATTGTGCAGAGAGCCACATCAATTTACAGAAATACTCATCATAAATGTTGATGAAAATACAAGTGTTATACATGGAATTAGAGATATACTTCTCCTTAATGCAACCGCTGTGTCAGATCTTTTTTTTTACGTTACGGAAAAAGCAAACCATGCAATAATCTGAGTACAGCCTGACAACAAAGCAGTTAAAAAGATATCCGCCATATTGTGTAGTCAACATTAGTCAGAAATAGCATTATAAATATTCACGTACCTTTGATGACCTTCATCAGACTGCACTCCCAGGAATCCCAGTTCCACAATAAATGTTTGATTTGTTTGTTCATCATTTATGTCCAAATAGCTTCTTTTGTTAGGGCGTTTGGTAAACAAATCCAAATGCGCGTTCAGGTCCAGCCGAACGTCGGACAAAAAGTTCAACAAGTTATATTACAGGTCGTAGAAACTTGTCAAACTAAGTATAGAATCAATCTTTAAGATGTTTTTATCATAAATGTTCAATAATATTCCAACCTGAGAATTCCATTGTCTGTAGAAAAGCAATGGAACGAGAGTTAACTCTCTAGTGGCCGCGCATCAAATCAAATTTTATTTGTCACATACACATGGTTAGCAGATGTTAATGCGAATATAGCGAAATACTTGTGCTTCTAGTTCCAACAATGCAGTAATAACCAACAAGTAATCTAACTAACAATTCCAAAACTACTGTCTTATACACACACACACACACACAAGTGTAAGGGGATAAAGAATATGTACATAAAGATATATGAATGAGTGATGGTACAGAGCGGCATAGGCAAGATACAGTAGATGGTATCGAGTACAGTAATAATATAATAATAATAATAATAATAATAATATATGCCATTTAGCAGACGCTTTTATCCAAAGCGACTTACAGTCATGTGTGCATACATTCTACGTATTGGTGGTCCCGGGGATCGAACCCACTACCCTGGCGTTACAAGCGCCATGCTCTACCAACTGAGCTACAGAAGGACAGAAGGAATGATTCATTTAAGATTGAATTTCCACGACACTAGTCTATTCAGAGACCTGACACATGCTCTCCAGCAGTCACTCAGAATGGTGGAACCTCTTCGAAAGATATGACAAGAACATCAAAGCAAAGGTGAACGACATTTGCAGGGCAATAGTCCCGGAGGACCACCGGAATGTTGTTGCGGGTTCTCTGGATGTGGTGCACCGTCTGGGTAGGCTGAGAGATGGGGAGAACAACCAGCCACCGCGACCACTGATCATGAGATTCATCTCTAGGACAGTAAAGGATCTGACATGGAAAGTGCAAAGAAAAATGACTATTTAAAGTACAACAACCTGAGGTTCAAGGAGAACCTGACAGCATTTAATAAAGAATCTCTGAATAGTTTGTGGCTGATGATTGAGAGAGCAAGGAAGGAGGGGAAAAGTGCATACTTCGCGGGAGCCAAGGCTTTTGTTAATGAAAGGGAAATGTGTGCTGATGCCTAGCTTGATGGCTACTGGATTTACCAAGGAAAAGAGCATTATTTGTGTTTTTTTTGTTCGTTTTTTTATGGCAGCCATAGTCCCTGTGCCGAAGAACACTAAAGTATCTTGCCTAAATGACTACCGACCCATAGCACTCATGTCTGTAGCCATGAAATGATTTGAAAGGCTGGTCATGGCTCACATCAACACCATTATCCCAGAAACCCTAGACCCACTCCAATTTGCATACCGCACCAACAGATCCACAGATGATGCAATTTCTATTGTACTCCATACTGCCCCTTCCCACATGGAAAAAAGGAACACTTATGTGAGAATGCTATTCAGTGACTACAGCTCAGCGTTCAACACCAAAGTGCCATCAAAGCTCATCACTAAGCTAAGGACCCTGGGACTAAACACCTCCCTCTGCAACTGGATACTGGACTTCCTGAAGGGCCTCCCCCAGGTGGTATGGGTAGGTAACAACACATCCGCCACGCTGTTCCTCAACACGGGGGCTCCTCAGGGGTGCGTGCTCAGTCCCCCCGTGTACTCCCTGTTCACTCATGACTGCACAGCCAGGCACGACTCCAACACCATCATTAAGTTTGCTGATGACACAACAGTGGTAGGCCTGATCACCGACAATGATGAGACAGCCTAGAGGGAGGAGGTCAGAGACCTGACCGTGTGGTGCAAGGACAACAACCTCTCCCTCATTGTGATCAAGACAAAGGAGATGATTGTGGACTACAGGAGAAGGAGGACCGAGCACGCCCCCATTCTCATTGATGGGGCTGTAGTGGAGCAGGTTGAGGCTTCAAGTTCCTTGGCGTCCACATCACTAACAAACTAACATGGTCCAAGCACACCAAGACCGTCGCGAAGAGGGCATGATAAAACCTATTCCCCCTCAGGAGACTGAAAAGATTTGGCATGGGTACTCAGATCCTCAAAAGGTTCTACAGCTGCACCATCGACAGCATTCTGACGGGTTGCATTACTGCCTGGTATGGCAACTGCTCAGCCTCTGACCACAAGGTACTACAGAGGGTAGTGCGTACGGCCCAATATTTCACCGGGGCCAAGCTTCCAGGACCTCTATACCAGGCAGAGTCAGAGAAATGGCCTAAAAATTGTTAAAGACCCCAGACACCCTAGTCATAGACTGTTCTCTCTGTTACCGCACGGCAAGCGGTACCAGAGCACAAAGTCTAGGTCCAAGAGGCTTCTAAACAGCTTCTACCCCCAAGCCATAAGACTCCTGAACAGCTAATCAATTGGCTACCCAGACTATTTGCATTGACCCCCCCCCCCCCCCCCCCCTCCAACACTGCTGCTGCTGCTCTGTTATTATTTATGCATAGCCACTTTCATAACTCTAACTACATGTACATATTTACTTCAATTACCTCGAAACCAGTGGCCCCCGCACATTGACACACTGACTCTGTACCGGTACCCCCTGTATATAGCCCCGCTATTGTTATTTTCTGCTGCTCTTGAATTATTTGTTGTTCTTATTTCTCACTTGTTGTATGTATTTTCTTAAAACTGCATTGTTGGTTCAGGGTTTGTAAGTAAGCATTTCACTGTAAGGTCTAAACATTGTATTCGGCGCATGTGACAAATACATTTGATTGGTCAATATTAGGTACATTTCCTATTCACCAATGCAAATGGTCTATATCAAAACGTAAACTCGTTGCATTATTAATATGAGTTGTTTGTTTAGTATTCCTGGCAATGTAAATAGTTTGTATATATATTCCTGTTTTCATGTGATTATTCCTCTTTTGTTTGTTATTAATAAAAAATAATAAAAAATGCTACACTATCAGCCTCATTTCAAGAATATGCATAGCCATCTCGAGACAACTCCAATATAAAGGCTGCATTTCAAACTCATAAAAGACACACCCTATATTAATAATGATATAGTTATGTAAGTATACATGCAATCATAATTGACTGTAGCGCATATAAAGCACCCACCAGCTACCCGTGGCTGAAAACACAATGTCTGATGAGTATACACTTGTAGGGCAACGGAGGAAGGAAGGACTGGTTTTTAAATGGACCATCTTGCCTGGAAATTCCTTACCGATTGCATACCAATCAGAAATCGGTATTTTTTTTACACCTTTATTTCATCTTTATTTAATTAAACAAGTCAGTTAAGAACACATTCTTATTTTCAATGACGACCTGGGAACGGTGGGTGGTGGGTTAACGGCCTCGTTCAGGGGCAGAACGACAGATTTTCACATTGTCAGCTCGGGGGATACAATCTTGCAACCTTACAGTTAACTAGTCCTTGTGCACTCCGCAAGGACTAGTTAACTGTGCCTGTTACGCGAATGCAGTAAGCCCAGGTAAATTGCTGGCTAGCATTAAACGTATCTTATAAAAACAACCAATCAATCATAATCACTAGTTAACGACACATGGTTGATGATATTACTAGATATTATCTAGCTTCTCCTGCATTGCATATAATCTGACTGAGCATACAAGTATCTAAGGATCTGACTGAGTGGTGGTAGGCAGAAGCAGGCACGTAAACATTAATTCAAACAGCACTTTCGTGCGTTTTGCCAGCAGCACTTCGTTGTGTGCTAAGCATTGCGCTGTTTATGACTTCAAATCTATCAACTCCCGAGATGAGGCTGGTGTAACCGAATTGAAATGGCTAGCTAGTTAGCGCGCGCTAATAGCGTTTCAAACTTCACTCACTCTGAGCCTGTGGTTGTTCCCCTTGCTCTGCATGGGTAACCCGGCTTCGAGGGTGGCTGTTGTAGTTGTGTTCCTGGTTTGAGCCCAGGGAGGAGCGAGGAGAAGGACTAAAGCTATACTGTTACACTGGCAGTATTAAAGTGCATATAAGAACATCTAATAGTCAAAGGTTAATGAAATACAAATGGTATAGAGGGAAATAGTCCTATAATTCCTATAATAACTATAACCTAAAACTTCTTACCTGGGTATATTGAAGACTCATGTTAAAAGGAACCACCAGCTTTCATATGTTCTCATGTTCTGAGAAAGGAAATGAAACGTTAGCTTTCTTACATGGCACTTTTACTTTCTTCTCCAACACTTTGTTTTGGCATTATTTAAACCAAATTCAACATGTTTAATTATTTATTTGAGGCTAAATTGATTTTATTGATGTATTATATTAAGTTAAAATAAGTGTTCATTCAGTATTGTTGTAATTGTCATTATTACAAATAAATAAATAAAAATTGTCCGATTAATCGGTATCGGCTTTTTTGGTCCTCCAATAATCGGTATCTGTATTGGCACAGAAAAATCATAATCGGTCGACCTCTACTTATATTAACTATATAATTATTCATATACTCCTACTGTATGATAGCTAGCAAATTAATTAGCTAACTAACGTTAACCTGTCTAGCTGAAACTTCTGAAGAAGAAAAATGTTTTATTTCTACAATTTCCAAAAGCTAACCAAACTAAAACTTAATTACTTTTACGAGGCGTGTTTGTGCGTCATGTGTATTAGTAGCACAATTTCTAACTCATTTACATTAGTTTTTACTTACACTTGTATGTTGAGGTTTTAAGTTTTGGCGGTCTTTTCTTAGCTGGTGTACAATAATCTCAAATTTAATTATGGGGTGTTTCTGGCCCCGAAGTGAATATAATTGCAAACTCAATCAAAAACAAGGGCTGAAGGCCTTACATTGCGAACTTCCCTTGTTTGGCTAATCGTCAGGACCAATGTCCAAGTTGGTGACGGGGATTGCCCCAAGGGCATAAATCGAGGGTGTGTCTTTTATGAGTTTGAAACGCAGCCAGTGTGTGTGTGTCTTAAGTGTTTGGAATGCAGCCAAAGTGGGGTTTTCTCAAAGTTGCCGGGAAGTCACGGTGTCCTACTCATATCAGTACACTTGTAACAACCTAAAGCGTTGGGAGGTGCCAAGATGGCGGCTTGAACAGACGCTTTTTTACCGAGCTCCGTACCAAACTTCAGAAAAAGATTGTGAAAAAAACAAAACAAGTTTACAGTCATTATTATTTTTATTTGTTCAAGATATAAGACCTTTCCTGTGACTGGAATAATAATTGGATAATTTATTTTGGCATGTCCATGCAAAGTTGTGAAAAAAAAGAAAGGAAGAAGTTAGCCGTTCTATTGCTAATCAACAAGAGAGAAACGTGCTTATAGACAACTGCCATAACTACACTTGCCCTATGGATAATATCATGCTTTCGAATGCTGTTGAAGATGACGAATTCCCCTCTTTACCGGTTACTCCGTGCAAACCTCCACCCTCCAAAAAAACCAACATGAGCTCTGACATCATGGCTACTCTCTCCTTACTCATCAACTCCAGGTGTGACGCCATTGAGAAAATGGTAGGCGCAAACACCATGGTTATTGAAGGCTTGAAAAAGTCTGTGGAGTTTGCATGAGGTGAAATCAAGGATGTGAAAACGAGAGTGGCAAAAGTTGAAAAAAGGGTGGAAAAGGTGGAAAAGAATAACAATGTCTACCATAGACGTCTCACTGATCTGGAACAATACACAAGAAGATGGAACCTGAGACTCTACGGCGTGCCAGAGGTGGAGAATGAAGATGTGCGAGGAGAGGCCTTCCACATCTGCCAAGAAGTTTTGCCTGCAGAGAAGAACAAAGTTGGTGATACAATCGACGTTGTGCATCGCCTCGGAAAGAAGCAACAGCAAACGATTCAAGACCTAGGGATATCATCATCCTCTTCACTGCCAGATTCTACAGGGATGCTGTCTGGAAAGCTGCTAGGAACGATGCCTTCCTTCAGAGCCATGGTCTGCGTTTCGCCGAGCATCTCAGCCCAGAGGACATAGAAAGAAGAAACAAGTTGTGACCAACGATCAAGAAAGCACGAAATGAGGGAAAGGCTAATTACTTTGTCGGAGGACAAGGCTTCATCAACGGTCAGAAATCCATATTCCTCCCTAAAATCTCACTAGAATGAACAGGTTGATGGTTTCAGCCATGGTATTCTCATTTTCCTTATGTTGCATCAGGTGACTATTTTTCAGGAACACTCAGGTATTTCAATTTATTAGTTTGTTCTTGTATGACCAGAAGACCTATTTTGTTTACAAACTTACGAAGAAGATTGAAAGCTGTATTTATTTTTGATGTATACAGTAACTAAGATACTGTTTTAAAGGGCATACAGGTCTGCTCTGACTTTACACGGTTATTGTTCTATTTAGTTATTAATACTTATTTCCAAAAAAGGTCTTAGGAACGTTTATATGTAAAACATTTTTTATTCAATTATTTTATGATCAGTTTTCATATGCACTTAAAATAGTGGGTACCCTTTTATTTAAATTATTATTTGTTATTTTATTTCTCAGAATAGTTCCTGATTACACCAAAGAGGGTTTTTAGTCTCTCTTACTACAATAACCCTTGGTTTGGTCTTGAACATAATTTTCAGTTGAGGTGAATTTCAAAGCTGGATAACATCTAGCTCAAAGGTTATGGAATAAGCTATTTTCACTTTAAATTGACTTAAATGGTGCAGATCTCGGTTCCTTATAGTTTACGTTCACTGCTCCTACGTCTTTGACTCGTCCTACTACAGTTTATACTTTTAAATAATCTATGTTGTTTTGTCTTTGTCTATAGTTTCTATTAATGCTAGGGCGATACGAAGCAATGTGAAGCACAAGGCCTTATTTTTATTTGCTAAACAATTTAGAATACAGAATTTTGCTTTTTTCCAGAGTCTCACTCAATTTCGGCTGATGCCAACTTCTGGAGGTCACAGTGGGGCAATGATATTTGGCTTTCCCATGGATCTGAACGCTCCACTGGTGTCACTACAATGAAAAATACCTTTGGTGGTAATATTCTACACTCGGAATGTGACCCCTTTGGTCACTTTATTTGTCTTGTGATCAGTTACTACTTGCACAAATAATTAAAGAAGTCCTGGATGGAATCATTGATGAAACACAGTCTGGCTTCATGAGGAACAGACATATTTCTAACAATGTCAGACTAGTATTAGACATACTTGACTACTCAGACCTAATAACTGAGGATAGCTTCATATTATATTTAGATTTTTATAAAGCATTTGACACAGTAGAGCATCAGTTTCTCTTCCACTCCCTTGAGAGACTTGGCTTTGGGGATTTTTTCTGTAAGGCTATTAAGACTCTCTATGCAAATGGTAAGGGCTCTATCAAATTGAAATATGGCACCTCACCTAGATTTGAGTTAAAGAGAGGAATTAGGCAAGGTTGTCCTATCTCTCCGTACCTGTTTTTTTTAATCACCCAACTTCTTGCAAATTCTTTAAATAATAGTCCTGTACAAGATATTTCCATAGCTGGTAAATAAATTATTATAAGCCAGCTGGCTGATTATACTACACTTTTTCTGAAAGACGCTAACCAAATTCCCATCTCGATCAATGTGATACAATCCTTTTCCAAAGCATCTGGTCTATATCTTAACATGAATAAATGTAAACTCGTGGCTGTCAAAGATTGTGTGACACCTTCATATTATGGTATTCCAGTAAAATAAGAACTTACATATTTAAGCATAACCATTACAAAGGATAAGAAGTCTAGAGGCTTACTACATTTTAACCCTCTTATTAAAAACCCCCAGAAGAAGCTAAATCAATGGCTACAGAGGGACTTATCTTTACAAGGTAGAGTCCTAATAACCAAGGCTGAAGGTATCTCTAGACTAACATATGGCGCTCTATCTTTATACCTCGACAGTAAGATATGAAAGGAGATAGACCAGATGCTTTTCAACTTTCTTTGGAGAAACCGTACCATTACATTAGGAAAACTGTTGTAATGAACACTTATGAGAATGGTGGACTGAATTTTCTGGACTTTACTACTTTAAATAATAGTTTTGAGATCAATTGGATAAAACAATTCCTAAGAAGACCCACTTCTATCTGGAATTTTATTCCTCATCATGTCTTCTCTAATTTTGGTGGACTTAACTTCATGTTGTTTTGCAATTATAATATTGACAAAGTTCCAGTGAAACTTTCTGCTTTTCATCAGCAGGTTTTCTTGTCATGGTCCTTAATTTATAAACACAATTTTTCTCCACACAGATATTATATATGGAATAATCGGAATATATTGTATAAAAATACTTCTTTGTTTTTAGAATATTGGTTCCGAAATAATATCCTATTGGTGAGCCAACTGATAAATGCAGAGGGTCTTTTACTCAGTTATAAGGAATTCTTATCACTTTACAAGGTTCCTGTAACACCTAACATCTTTGTTTTGTCTATCTTGGCGCCTGATTTTTCTCGGTCACTTTCGAGATTCAAGATTTTGCAATTGTTTTAGATGCCATTCCCTCAGGTGTTGCAATGTTATTCAGGAACGTGTCAAGACCTGACCCTCAGAGCCTACCTTCTATTGACCCTGTTGACTCATCAGTAGGAAAGATTTGTTTCTCTTTTGGTCCATTCAACAACAGAGCGATACGGACCTTGTTTCAGCAGGATGTTGTATCTATACCTTATGTCATGCCTTATTGGAATGGATTTATTGATAATATCTGTTGGGAAAAAGATTGGATGTTGCCACACACATACAGAAAATCCTACAATGTGATTTTCTGGATTTTTTTCCTCATTTTGTCTGTCATAGTTGAAGTGTACCTATGATGAAAATTACAGGCCTCTCTCATATCATCTCCAATCTAAAATCAAATCTAGAGTCGGCTTTCTCTTCCGCAACAAAATCTCCTTCACTCACACCGCCAAACTTACCCTCGTAAAACTGACTATCCTACCGATCCTCGACTTCAGCGATGTCATCCAGGAGGGTGAGGGTCTGCACTTTGCCGTTACAGGGCACAGACGGTGAGAGCCGCCAATAAACACAGGATTAAGAGTCCAAGGTCTTGGAGAGGAGTCTCCCTGGGTTCCTTCCTCCCCCCTCCCGTCCTTGGAGCGCACCTATTTACAAGGTACATAAGATCATGGACCGTTCTCGGGGACGGGGTCACCAATACTTAGAATAGCTTTCTATTCGTTTCCCTCTGCTGGTCTTATTAGGTTCTTTCCCTCTTTCTATCCCTCTCTCCCCCTCCCTCTCTCACTCTCTCGCTCTCTCTTCTCTCTATCGTTCCGTTCCTGCTCCCAGCTGTTCCTATTCCCTAATCATCATTGAGTCTTCCCACCAATACTCTACTCAGCAAACTGGATGCAGTTTATCACAGTGCCATCCGTTATGTTACTAAAACACCTTATACCACCCACCACTGCGACCTGTATGCTCTAGTCGGCAGGTCCTCACTACATATTCATCGCCAGACCCATCTGCTAACCATGTGTATGTGACAAATAAAATTTGATTTGATTTGATTTGGAGGACAGAGGAGCCTCTTAAATAAGAAGTTACAGGTCTGTAAGAGCCAGAAATCTTGCTTGTTTAGTAGGTGACCAAATATTTATTTTCCACCATAATTTGCAAATAAATTCATTAAAAATCCTACAATGTGATTTTCTGGAATTTTTTTATTCTCCTTTTGTCTGTCATAGTTGAAGTGTACCTATGATGAAAATTACAGGCCTCTCTCATATTTTTAAGTGGGAGAACTTGCACAATTGGTGGCTGACTAAATACTTTTTTGCCCCACTGTATATATTTTTTTAAACAACCAAAAGCGTTACGAAACTTCTATCCTTCCTTGAGAGGTAAAAAAAAAGAAAGAAAAAACGCCACCTGCTGGAGGGAAACAGATTTTCCGTCGAGTTGGGCCACTTCCTTTGCCTCTTCAGCACTGTCGGAATCCAGAAAATTAAGGGTCGCTTCCGGACACGGTAGACTCCTCCTCACCACTGTCTGAGATGCACATTATGGAGTTCAATGAAAAAAATACGATTTTAACGGCCTGACAGTTAATAACACATAATGTCTTATTAGTTTAGTTGGAAATTATGACTATTTTAAATTCCATTCAAAAATGTATTTGACGGTGAAGAATATTTTTGCCATCATGTGCAACGGTGCCCAATGAAGACACTGTTCTGGTTCGAATGGGTAGCCAGTAAACGCGATATTGTAGCTATTTTACTGAATTAGCAACATTCCATTGATATTTGGTTGCTCATCGTCACTAGATTATACATAAACATTCCCAGGTAGGCCTACAGTAGGGGAGGCTGTGTTCATTGCTCTCAGCTGACTAACATTTTCACAACCCTACGCACGAAATTTGAGTGGGGAATTCTTGCTATTTTGCATGACATCATCATGCAAATACAGGTAAACTATATATTTATTCGAGATTACATGCATCGAAATAGATCATGGTGTAATATAAAACACCATGGAGCTGTGTATTGGGAGCAGCAGCCTGGCTAACTAACTAGCTAGCTAACGTTAGTGGTGATGAGCCATGCATGGGGTAGGAAGAAATTCTAGCAGCGTTAGCTAATAGTTAGCCTTTTAAAAATGACCTGTTACATTTACAACAATCTGTTAATATCGAGAGCCCTTATGTGCCATCGCTTAGCTAAATACTTTAATTGTATTTACATGATTCTGCCGTCAACCATATTGCCATATTCATCTATTGTTGGCTGGTTGTTGGTAAGGATCTGCAGGCCACTTCGTTTTACGAAGGTAGGCTTTTGCAACCTTAGTTGTCAGTAAGGTGACATATTGAATAAATGAAACAGCCAATTGGTTTTGATTTAAACAAATGTATGCTTGATTTAATAACCTATTGTTAAATATTAATCAATTGCAGTAATATATGCATGAGATATCAGTCTTGTCAAAGCATTTAAATTATTATTATTATTATTGTCATTTAAATGTTTTTTATTTGACCTTTATTTAACTAGCCAAGACCAGTTAAAGAACAAATTCTTATTTTCAATGACAGCCTATGAACAGTGGGTTACTGCCTTGTTCAGGGGCAGAACGACAGATTTTTACCTTATCAGCTCAGGGATTCGGTCTTGCAACCTTTCAGTTACTAGTCATATGCTCTAACCACTATGTTACCTGCCGTCGTAAGTCTACTGTAGTTGGATTACGAATATCAGGCATATATCAGCTGACTGTAACCATTGTGTGTTTAGCTTCCAGGTTGTAGGTGAAATGCAGGCGAAGGTATGCGCCAGGAGGACCTCTCTCGTCACTGAGAATGGGCAGGCTTGTGGGGCATCTGCGGACTCCCAGCTCCCATTTAGGTGCCCTCGGTGTGGGGAGCGTGAGAGGTTCAATAGCCTGGCCTCCTTGAGAGACCACCTGGAATACAGCCACAGCTACTACCACACCATGCACGAGCTGAGCCTCCCGACCCGCAGGGGGCACTCTCACCCAGAGAGAGTCCTGCATGTGCGCTCCCTGAGTGACACACGAGAGGTCACTAGCTGCATAGAGAGGTGTCGTACGCATAGTGTGGGGACGCAGGCAGCGGATGAGATACAAACTGAAGAAGAGGCCCGTAAAGATGATTTAAAATTCCACAAGTCCAGCCCTGGGACAGATCATATCCCATTTCCATTTGACAACCCTCCAGACCCAGACAGCAAGCCTGAGGCGGTGTCCCCAGAGTGGAGTGTCTGTGCTGGGGAGGTGTCGGTCAGGCGCAGGCTTGCCAAGGTCCTGCTGGCAGCGGACAGCACCATGCAGAGGAGGCTGCACAGGGTCAGCACGGAGCTGGCCCAGACGGACACAGAGCTGCTGTGTGAGCGTGCCCACTCCCAGCACCTGGCCCAGGAGAGGCAGGAGGTTCAGGAGCGAGAGAGGGCGCTGAGCCACCAGGTGGACATGGCCGTGATGGTGATCGCCACACTAAAGGAGCAGCTGAACGAGTCAGAGTACGAGCTGGAGAGGAGAGAACAGTGAGTAGTGTCTGAGCCAGTAACTCAGTCTTAACATTTCCTTACGGTATTGTTAGTCAAAAGCATAATCATGAGGTCAAATGGCAGACAGTACACTAATCTGGTAACTCCTTAGATTGTTGCTGTTGCTAATGGAGTTATTGTCATTTTGTCAGTAGCAATATTCTTTAGCATGTTACTAGATACGCCCCCCCATTGTCCCCCCCCCCCCCCCCAAGTCTTGAATTTGTATCTCTGTTTTTTTTTTTTTTTTTTTCAGGGAAGTCATCACCATTCAGAATTTTCTGGAGGCTGCAGCCCAGCATGAGATATGTGGTAAAGTTCGGATCCAACGTTTCATTGAGAACCTGCTCAAACGCATCGCCCTGGCTGAGAGGCTACTGGAGTACTATCAGAGCTCACCCAGTCCACCAACCTACACCGATTACATGGTACTGTACAATATCAAGCCTGTTTCCTACTACTGACAACAATGTGTTTACAATGACTGATTCCTTTTCAAAGTATTTTCTGGCAGCTGCTCTTACTTGTTTTTAGATGGCAACGGAAAGACGGTTAGGGAGAGATTAGAGAATATCATAATTGTTACACATTTGAACCCTCGTGAGACCTGCCGATCATAACTGGCCTCCCAGATTCAGTTGTGGAGTTGAGAGGAAGCCTATGCAGATATGTTTTCTTCCTCCGTATTTATGTAGAAAAGGGAAACATGATAACCTTCCAAACATTCCAGAACTGGATAATATCAGCTTTTGAGTTTTGGTGTAAACAGTATAAATACCTGACATCTTTTCATCTCCCTGCAGCACCAGACAGCTGAAAATGGACCTCATAGAATAACCAAAAGCAGGCGAGTTTGTGAACCTCGTTTTTTTACTGTTGATCTACATGATCTACGTTTTCCATAGTTGGGCCCATGAGCTTTGGGCTGTGCCTTCATGTCTCACTTTGATTACAATGCTGAGTTTCCAGTTTCAAAGGTTAGGACATGGTTACATATAAATTATACATAGGGATCCCTTGTCGCAAATGAGATTTTGTGTCCTCATTCATTAGTAATGATTCTGAGTTTTATCTTCTCCACTAATCCTGAGTCTGTCATCGTTACCTGCTGCCTGTTGAAGCATTGTTTTTTTGTCTAAGGTTTGTTGCACTGTCCCCTGATTCTAGGTCAGCAGGTTATCAGCTGTCACAGTCCTGTCCCCAGGAGGGTAGAACGCACCCCTCCCAGTTAGGACGGGCGTTCCCCAAAGGCCCTAGTGAGAGAGTGGGTAACTCTGGCTACTTCAGACCTGACCGCAGGGATGAAGCCTGGACCCAGCGCCGCAGATCAGCTGGATTTGAGGACTAGGTAACCTGACCAGGGCCCGACAAATGAATGTATATATGATAAGTATTTACTGAATGTATAGATAATACTGAGCAGGGGATGCTTTATGGCCATGTGTACGCTAGTTTTTGCTCCATTCTGTCCTAGAGGTAGCTACTGTCCTAGTTTCAATTTTGGAAGTACTGTAGTAACTTGATGGATAGGTATTTCTGATCCTCATTGGTGTTTTAATTAGTATTAAATCATATTATTGATAGGTGTAAATCTAATAAAATACAGAATTGTATACAAAAAAAAACTAGATGGTGGAATTGTTAAATGCCCACTCCAGTAGAAATCCACTTTTGAGGTGAAAGATGGCCAGAGCTTACCCAAGATGTTGCACAACAAGTTAAGTCAATAAGTCATCATATTAGTCAAAGTACGATATATTTAGGCTTTAAGTGACACATCCAAACTTCCCACTTCTTGCAAATCTTTGTGAATGTGGTATCTCTTCCTGTGATATGACATAAATTATGACATAAATTATTTTCAGCCTATGTTTCAGGGCTGGGTTTTATTTGAATGTTACCACCCACTAGCATGGCATTGTTTAGAGCTTTGGCCAGAATCAAAAGGTCGCTGGTTCGAATACCCGAGCCGGCCAGGTGAAAAACCTGTCTGTGCCCTTGAACAAGGCACTTAAACCTAATTTGCTCCAGGAGCACCGTACTACTATGACTGACCCTGTAAAACAACACATTTCACTGCACCTATCTGGTGTATGTGACAATAAAAACATTTATTTTATTTTTATTAATCAGAAACAGCTGCAAAGTTATTCCTCTTTGTGACTGAGATGAGCTAAACAGTATTGTATCCAATTGGCTGGCTGAGCCATTGAGCAAATTTAAATAGGGGTACAAATATTTTTACAAACACTTTTTTTTTAACAGAAAACTATCATAATCCATTGGATAATTTGTACATTTTCACTTTTTTAAAATATTTCTTTTAGCTAGTCTGTATTTAAAATCTGACCATTTTATAAATGGTATAATTGCGTGATATAATAGCATAGTAAATCACAATTACTATCCAGATAATGAAAAGGCACCCGCAAAATAAAATTAAAGGAATTTATAGTTTCCTGTCATTTGCGGTGTGCATGAGCAAAGTCATTGTAGCCTATCACTTCACTTTATGAGCATGGGCTGACATGGCTTTGCTGTACTGAAGCCTGCTAGCAGCCTAAAGTTACTACTAAAGGTTGGACCGTGTCTATTACAATGTAGAAAAACGCATATCGGCTATCTTTCCATATTTATACATATTAGCAGAGCTTCGTATTATTCTTTCTAACTATTTCTATCGCGGATTTGCGGATGTAATTTATGGAAGGTGCCAAAACTTTAGAGATAACAATAGATGGTGAAGTCAAAAATAGGCTAGTGATTTCCCTCTGTGGCAAAGTTTTCCATAAATCATTGCTTATGACAAATCCAAGTCCAGAACCAGCCATAGAGCCAGCTGGCTAATCTTTTGAATAGTTAAAAAATAGTTAATAGTTAAAAAAAAATATATATATATATATACACATTAGGTTCCTCCGTAGAATGACAAAATATATATTTCCTTTCTAGGACAGGAGATTACGTCAATATAGTGGCGGCAACTTCCTTTGGGGGAAGGGGGGGGTCCTTTAAACTCAAGGTCAAATGCAGACATTTTTTTATCTCAATATCAAATCATCTATCAGTAGCAATTAAGTATGTCAATGTGACTGTTTTCAATTAAAACGGTTAAACTAACAAATTGCTAGCAATTAAGTACGTCAATGTGACTGTTTTCAATTAAAATGGTTAAAAAACTAACAAATTGCGTCTGAGCAAAAAGCCATTTTATAAGTAAGACTTTTGCTAAAACTGTCTGGTCTGAGTGAAGGACCTAATGGGAGAAGCCGAATGGAAGGGATATGTAACCTGAAAACTAGATGTTATTGGCAGAGAGGTTTGAAACTCTTTGTTATCGGTCTATTAACTTATACCGCCTGGTAGGCCAAACTCAACCCATGCAAAATGAGCTGA
Source organism: Oncorhynchus gorbuscha (assembly GCF_021184085.1). Lineage (NCBI taxonomy): Eukaryota > Metazoa > Chordata > Actinopteri > Salmoniformes > Salmonidae > Oncorhynchus > Oncorhynchus gorbuscha. Next base: position 102,718 of record NW_025744755.1, read on the forward strand.
AAATTCATGCGACCTTTTCAAACAGCTCTTTCATAATTTTCACAGTATTATTGCAACCTTGTAGTGTGTGTGTGTGTGTGAAAGATATACTACCTTCCTCTGGGGGGGGGGGGTGACTGGCTCTAACCAGAATGGAAAGAGGAGTGGAAGGCCCCGGTGCACAACTTAGCAAGAGGACAAGTAAATTAGTGCCTACTTTGAGAAACTGAAGCCTCACAAGTCCTCAACTGACAGCTTCATTAGATAGTACCTGCAAAACACCCGTCTCAATGTCGAAGATGCAACTCCGGGATGCTGGCCTTCCATGCAGAGTTGCAAAGAAAAAGCCATATCTCAGTTTGGCCAATAAAAAGAAAAGATTAAGATGGGCAAAAGAACACAGACACTGGACAGAGGAACTCTGCCTAGAAGCCCAGCTTCCCGGAGTCGCCTCTTCACTGTTGACGTTGAGACTGGTGTATGGCGGGTACTATTTAATGGAGCTGCCAGTTGAGGACTTGTGAGGCATCTGTTTCTCGAACTAGACACTCTAATGTACTTGTCCTCTTGCTCAGTTGTGCACCGGGGCCTCCCACTTCTTTCTATTCTGGTTAGCGCCAGTTTGCGCTGTCCTGTGAAGGGAGTAGTACACAAGCATTGTATGAGATCTTCATTTTTTTGGCAATTTCTCGCATGCAATAGAACAAGAATAGACTGACGAGTTTCAGAAGAAAGTGTTGTTGTTTTTTTCTTTGTTTCTGGCCATTTTGAGCATGTAATCGAACCCACAAATGCTGATGCTCCAGATACTCAACTAGTCTAAAGAAGGCAAGTCTTATTGCTTCTTTAATAAGGACAACAGTTTTCAGCTGTGCTAACATAATTGCAAATGGGTTTTCTAATGATCAATTAGCCTTTTTAAATTATAAACTTGGATTAGCTAACAATTTGCCATTGGAACACAGGAGTATTGGTTGCTGATAATGGGCCTATGTAAATATTCCATAAAAAATGTGCAGTTTCCAGCTACAATAGTCATTTACAACATCAACAATGTCTACACTGTATTTGTGATCAATTTGATGTTATTTTAATGGGCAAAAAATTTGCTTTTTTCTAAAAAGTAAGGACATTTCTAAGTGACCCCAAACTTTTGAACGTGTGTATGTATGTGTATATACACTGCTCAAAAAAATAAAGGGAACACTAAAATAACACATCCTAGATCTGAATGAATGAAATATTCTTATTAAATACTTTTTTCTTTACAAAAAAATCACACAAAAATGATCAATGGAAATCAAATTTATCAACCCATGGAGGTCTGGATTTGGAGTCACACTCAAAATTAAAGTGGAAAACCACACTACAGGCTGATCCAACTTTGATGTAATGTCCTTAAAACAAGTCAAAATGAGGCTCAGTAGTGTGTGTGGCCTTCACGTGCCTGTATGACCTCCCTACAATGCCTGTGCATGCTCCTGATGAGGTGGCGGATGGTCACCTGAGGGATCTCCTCCCAGACATGGACTAAAGCATCCGCCAACTCCTGGACAGTCTGTGGTGCAACGTGGCGTTGGTGGATGGAGCGAGACATGATGTCCCAGATGTGCTCAATTGGATTCAGGTTTGGGGAACGGGCGGGCCAGCCCATAGAATCAATGCCTTCCTCTTGCAGGAACTGCTGACACACTCCAGCCACATGAGGTCTAGCATTGTCTTGCATTAGGAGGAACCCATGGACAACCGCACCAGCATATGGTCTCACAAGGGGTCTGAGGATCTCATCTCGGTGGCAGTAAGGCTACCTGACTAATGGCAGTCAGGCTACCTCTGGTGAGCACATGGAGGGCTGTGCGGCCCCCCCAAAGAAATGCCACCCCACACCATGACTGACCCACCGCCAAACCGGTCATGCTGGAGGATGTTGCAGGCCGCAGAACGTTCTCTACGGCGTCTCCAGACTGTCACATGTGCTCAGTGTGAACCTGCTTTCATCTGTGAAGAGCACAGGGCGCCAGTGGCGAATTTGCCAATCTTGGTGTTCTCTGGCAAATGCCAAACGTCCTGCACTGTGTTGGGCTGTAAGCACAACCCCCACCTGTGGACATCGGGCCCTCATACCACCCTCGTGGAGTCTGTTTCTGACCATTTGAGCCTTCACATGCACATTTGTGGCCTGCTGGAGGTCATTTGCAGGGCTCTGGCAGTGCTCCTCCTGCTCCTCCTTGCGCAAAGGCGGAGATAGCGATCCTGCTGCTGGGTTGTTGCCCTCCTACGGTCTCCTCCACGTCTCCTGATGTACTGGCCTGTCTCCATGCTCTGGACACTACGCTGACAGACACAGCAAACCTTCTTGCCACAGCTCGCATTGATGTGCCATCCTGGATGAGCTGCACTACCTGAGCCACTTGTGTGGGTTGTAGACTCCGTCTCATGCTACCACTAGAGTGAAAGCACCGCCAGCATTCAAAAGTGACCAACACATCAGCCAGGAAGCATAGGAACTGAGAAGTGGTCTGGTCACCACCTGCAGAACCACTCCTTTATTGGGGGTGTCTTGCTAATTGTCTACAATTTCCACCTGTTGTCTATTCCATTTGCACAACAGCATGTGAAATGTGTCAATCAGTGTTGCTTCCTAAGTGGACAGTTTGATTGTGTGATTGACTTGGAGTTACATTGTGTTGTTTAAGTGTTCCCTTTATTTTTTTGAGCAGTGTATATATACAGTGGTGCAAAAACATATTTAGTCAGCCACCGATTGTGCAAGTTCTCCCACTTAAAAAGATGAGAGGCCTGTCAATTTCGTCATAGGTAAACTTCAACTAAGACAGACAAAATGAGAAGAAAAGAAATCCAGAAAATCACATTGTAGGATTTGTAATTAATTTATTTGCAAATTATGGTGGAAAATAAGTATTTGGTCACCTACAAACAAGCAAGATTTCTGGCTCTCACAGACCTGTAACTTCTTCTTCAAGAGGCTCCTCTGTCCTCCACTCGTTACCTGTATTAATGGCACCTGTTTGAACTTGTTATCAGTATAAAAGACACCTGTCCACAACCTCAAACAGTCACACTCCAAACTCCACTATGGCCAAGACCAAAGAGCTGTCAAAGGACACCAGAAACAAAATTGTAGACCTGCACCGGGCTGGGAAGACTGAATTTGCAATAGGTAAGCAGCTTGGTTTGAAGAAATCAACTGTGGGAGCAATTATTAGGAAATGGAAGACATACAAGACCACTGATAATCTCCCTCGATCTGGGGCTCCACGCAAGATCTCACCCCGTGGGGTCAAAATGATCACAAGAACGGTGAGCAAAAATCCCAGAACCACACGGGGGGACCTAGTGAATGACCTGCAGAGAGCTGGGACCAAAGTAACAAAGCCTACCATCAGTAACACACTACGCCGCCAGGGACTCAAATCCTGCAGTGCCAGACGTGTCCCCCTGCTTAAGCTAGTACATGTCCATGCCCGTCAGAAGTTTTCTAGAGAGCATTTGAATGATCCAGAAGAAGATTGGGAGAATGTCATATGGTCAGATGAAACCAAAATATAACTTTTTGGTAAAAACTCAACTCGTCGTGTTTGGAGGACTAAGAATGCTGAGTTGCATCCAAAGAACACCATACCTACTGTGAAGCATGGGGGTGGAAATATCATGCTTTGGGGCTGTTTTTCTGCAAAGGGACCAGGACGACTGATCCTTGTAAAGGAAAGAATGAATGGGGCCATGTATTGTGAGATTTTGAGTGAAAACCTCATTCCATCAGCAAGGGCATTGAAGATTCAACGTGGCTGGGTCTTTCAGCATGACAATGATCCCAAACACACCGCCCGGGCAACGAAGGAGTGGCTTCGTAAGAAGCATTTCAAGGTCCTGGAGTGGCCTAGCCAGTCTCCAGATCTCAACCCTATAGAAAATCTTTGGAAGGAGTTGAAAGTCTGCGTTGCCCAGCAACAGCCCCAAAACATCACTGCTCTAGAGATCTGCATGGAGGAATGGGCCAAAATACCAGCAACAGTGTGTGAAAACATTTGACCTCTGTCATTGCCAACAAAGGGTATTTAACAAAGTATTGAGATAAACGTTTGTTATTGACCAAATACTTATTTTCCACCATAATTTGCAAATAAATTCATTAAAAATCCTACAATGTTATTTTCTGGATTTCTTTTTTCATTTTGTCTGTCATAGTTGAAGTGTACCTATGATGAAAATTACAGGCCTCATCTTTTTAAGTGGGTGAACTTGCACAATTGGTGGCTGACTAAATACTTTTTTGCCCCAAGGTATATATCAATTTTTTAAAATTTGTTTTGACTGCACTGCCTCTAGGAGCGCAAAACAGCTAATACAAAGCTAAGTATTTTATTCTAGCCCTGGTATTCAGGTCTATATTGCGCTTCTGCACATAATCATAATACTAGTGTAATTTAAGTATTAACAAATCATATACAGTAGGCCTAGCTTTGCAAAAACTGAGGAACGGTAGTGATTTGCAATAGAAGTCTATGAAATAAAAACATTCTGGTATCCTGAGCATGCAGCTGTAACTGTCAAGCACATAGCCTAAAGCTGTGGTCATCAAGAACAGGCTCATCATGCTTGCTATGTCATATTTCATAACGGGATTTAAGGCTCCATGTCACATTCCTCTTTTTTAATGTACAGAGATGCATACTTTGAATCAAAGGCCGTGATTTTTAACCAAAACAAGTCATTTTTTTCTAGGCCTAACAAGCACAGATAACAGATATGTCCTTTCATTTAAATGTATGTGTGATGGGTCATCCTTTCTCTGGTAAAAAGAAATGGAAACTCTGTGAATGTAGCGAAACGTGGGGGTAAATTTGAATGAAATCGTGCATCCTTATTTGCTGTGGTGATGTATCTATGTTTACAAGTCAATCCACTCCATCAAACCATGAGAATGTATTCGAATGGAAATCAATATAAAACAAATGTCTCTTTTGGTATTTGTTGTAACTGTATGTTTTGTTATTGGTGTTGATTGATATTTTGTATAGAGCTACTGTATGTCTCAAAGTGAAATGTAGTTTTATGAAATTAAGGCAATGTAGCAAACAAATTAATATACCCTATCTTTTTATAGTTATTTATTTACATGATGCTGCTGTATAGACCAGGGTTGAAGTCAATTACAAGTTAAAATTCAGGAACATAATTGGATTTCTAAAGCAGAACTCCTGAATTGACTGAAATTTAAATAGAATTGTCACCAACCCTTATGTAGACCAAGTCCCATTCTGGCATTGATATTGAATGTTGAACAATACTGTGCTTTGTGGCTAAGTATAACTTTTTATTTGGTTATTTTTCTGACATTTCATAATGAAACCGTGACACAACAGCCTTTCTCACGGGAAGTTTTCATGGATCATGGGGATGTCGATGGGACAAGATCAAAGCCTAATATGTTAATTGTCTACGGTTGTGGCCAAAGTTTTGAAAATGACATAAATATTCATTTTCAAAGTCTGTTGCCACAGTTTGTATGATGGCAATTTGCATATACTCCAGAATGTTATGAAGAGTGATTAGATGAATTGCAAGTAATTGCTAAGTCCCTCTTTGCCATGCAAATGAACTGAATCCCCCAAAAAACATTTCTACTGCATTTCAGCCCTGCCACAAAAGGACCAGCTGACATCATGTTAGTGATTCTCTCGTTAACACAGGTGTGAGTGTTGACAAGGGCTGGAGATCACTCTGTCATGCTGATTGAGGTCGAATAACAGACTGGAAACTTCAAAAGGAGGGTGGTGCTTGGAATCATTGTTCTTCCTCTGTAAATCATGCTTACCTGCAAGGAAACAGGTGCAGTCATCATTGCTTTGCACATAAAGGGCTTCACAGGCAAGGATATTGCTGCCAGTCAGATTGCACCTAAATCAACCGTTTATCGGATCATCAAGAACTTCAAGGAGAGCGGTTCAATTGTTGTGAAGAAGGCTTCAGGGCGCCCAAGAAAGTCCAGCAAGCGCCAGGACTGTCTCCAATAGTTGATTCAGCTGCGGGATCGGGGCACCACCAGTACAGAGCTTGTTCAGGAATGGCAGCAGGCAGGTGCGAGTGCATCTGCACACACAGTGAGGTGAAGACTTTTGGGGGGTGGCCTGGTGTCAAGAAGGGCAGCAAAAGAAGCCATCTCTCTCCAGGAAAAACATCAGGGACAGACTGATATTCTGCAAAAGGTACAGGGATTGGACTGCTGAGGACTGGGGTAAAGTCATTTTCTCTGATGAATCTCCTTTCCGATTGTTTGCCGCACCCGGAAAAAAGCTTGTCCGGAGAAGACGAGGTGAGCGCTACCATCAGTCATGTGTCATGCCAACAGTAAAGCATCCTGAGACCATTCATGTGTGGGGTTGCTTCTCAGCCAAGGGTGTGGAGTGGGCTCACTCACAAATTTGCCTAAGAACACAGCCATGAATAAAGAATGGTACCAACACATCCTCCAAGAGCAACTTCTCCCAACCATCCAGGAACAGTTTGGTGACGAACAATGCCTTTTCCAGCATGATGGAGCACCTTGCCATAAGGGAAAAGTGACAACTAAGTGGCTCGGGGAACAAAACATCAAGATTTTGGGTCCATGGCCAGGAAACTCCCCAGACCTTAATCCCATTGAGAACTTTGATGAATCCTTAAGAGGCGGGTGGACAAACAAAACCCCACAAATTCTGACTAACTCCAAGCATTGATTATGCAAGAATGGGTTGCCATTAGTCAGAATGTGGCCCAGGAGTTAATTGACAGCATGCCAGGGGGATTGCAGAGGTCTTAAAAAAGAAGGGTCAACACTGCAAATATTAAATTTTTGCTTCAACTTCATGTAATTGTCAATAAAAGCCTTTGACACTTATGAAATGCTTGTAATTATACTTCACTATTCCATAGTAACATCTGACAAAAATATCTAAAGACCGTGAAGCAGCAAACTTTGTGGAAATTGATATTTGTGTCATTCTCAACTTTTGGCCACGACTGTACAATGCATAGAGGGCCCTGTTACCAAAATTGGTTAACGGAATGCTTATACAGTACTTTGAATCAGATTTTAATTATTTTATGTGTGTGCTTCAAGTGCGTTTTTGTCGCAGGTATTCAGTTCACTACCTTTGTCTGTCTTTGCATTGTGGAAGTAATTGGACTTAGATGCATGAGGTGCATAGCTTTTGTGAGAGCATGCTCCTTTATATAGCAAATACAACGTGTTAATGATGTAACTTGTAGTTTTGTAGCGGAGCGAGGTATGTTTTAATGGTAGCAGAGTTGCATAATTGAGCAAAAGAGCACTTTGGGGCTTATGGGTTTCATCAGGACATTGTTAACACTGGACAATCAGAAAGAGGAGGATTAAGGTGTTGATGTGACCAGAGATAAAGTTAGTTTAATTATGTGTTACTCTTATATCTACAAGTTTAGTCTCCCTGGTTTATGTTTGTAGGTGGGGTTTATTTGCAAGAATAACCTCTTGTTTTGTGCCTTCACTTGAAACACTGTAGTCTGTATAACACTGTGCAAAATGCAATACTGTGAACAATTATACTACTTTTGTTTAAACTTGCTGACCTGTGTGACATGAGTAAAGAACAAAATACAAAAAATCTCATTTTTTGTTTCATCATTCAAATCCAGATGTAAAAATAACCTGTGTGCATATGTGCATGGAGAGAACAATATTTTGTTGTTTTTGTAGTGTGTAATAATAATAATATAATAATATATGCCATTTAGCAGACGCTTTTATCCAAAGCGACTTACAGTCATGTGTGCATACATTCTACGTGTATTTATTGCTGTCTTTTTCAGTCATCTTTTGTGACATTTAGAGACTCGCATTATTGATGGTTGTATATTAAGCTACTTCTACTGCACTTCAAACACCATATTACTCTACATTAGTGAAGTACTTAACTTAAAGTTTGATTATTCACAAATGTGTATAGTGGACATTTGAAATCCTTAATCTGTCATGCATATTTGTGAGTAGGGTTGACAATGGAGAGGACAGGCTTGTCTTTTTGAGAATGAATAGGTTGCTCTCATCTCACTTTAACAGTGCGTCAGAGTTCTGTTCATTTGACGTCAGCCCTTTATCTAGTGCCCTTTCATATCCGGTGAGTAGTTGGAGCTTTGGTCAACCACTACTTGACCAAAGGTAGTGAGAGGTCACTAACTTATTTAATAATTCATTAAAAACATGAAATGAATGTATTAGACCTTTGTCAATTTATCAGAACTTATTTGGGAATATATAATACTGTAGCCTATAACACACACGTGCCACAAAAAAGTGCAATACTCACTGATGGCCACTCAGTGTCTCCCCTGCTACAGTTATAATAATGTGTCACTATTTGGATAGACTGGATTTTCCATCTGTAGATGCTCTAGTTTGTTGATAGTATGACCATCTGTTGATAAGCAACTGCTTGCTAGGAGTAGATTTATAATAATAGTAAGGTTTAGGGTTAGAGATAGTTACACTGAACAAAAAATATAAACAACATGCAACAATTTCAAAGATTTTACTGAGTTACAGTTCATGTAAGGAAATCAGTCTGTTGAAATTATTTCATTAGGCCTTAATCTATGGAATATACAGGACTGGGAGTACAGATATGCATGTTTTTTTTACGGTATGGGTGTGGATCAGAAAAACGGTCTGTATCTGGTGTGACCACCAGCGCGCCTCATGCAGCGCCCCACATCTCTTTCGCTATAGAGTTAATCAGGCTGTTGATTGTGGCCTATGGAATGTTATCCCACTCCATTTCAATGGCTGTGCGAAGTTGCTGGATATTGTCAGGAACTGGAACACGCTGTTGTACTCATCGATCCAGAGCATCCGAAACGTGCTCAATGGGTAGCATGTCTGCTGAGTGTGCAGGCCATGGAAGAACTGGGAAATTTTCAGCTTCTAGGAATTGTTTATAGATCTTTAAGACATGCTGAAACATGAGGTGATAGCGGTGAATAAAAGGCATGACAATGGGCCTGAAGATCTCGTTACCGTATCTCTGTGCATTCAAATTGATAAAATTAAATTGTGTTCATTGTCCGTAACTTATGCCTGCCCATACCATAACCCCACCTCCACCATGGGGCACTCTGTTCATAACGTTGACATCAGCAAACCACTCGCCACACGACGCCATACACCTACTTGATACACACACACACACACACACACACACACTACATGTTAATGTTTCTAAATGTATGTAAATTGCCTTTTGTCTGTAATGTCTTTTTCGTTATGCGTCGGACACCAGTAAGACTAGCTGTCGCCATTGGCGTCGGCTAATGGGAATCCTAATGAATCAAATCATACCATCATCTGCCAGGTATAATTGAAACCAGGGTTCATCTGTGAAGAACACACTTCTCCAGTGGCCATTGAAGGTGAGCATTTGCCCACTGAAGTCAATTAAGATGCCGAACTGCAGTCAGGTCAAGACTAGAGGTCGACCGATTAATCGGAATGGTCGATTAATTAGGGCCGATTTAAAAATATTTTTTTAGATTGCACCTTTATTTAACTAGGCAAGTCAGTTAACACGTTCTTATTTTCAATGAAGGCCTATGAACGGTGGGTTAACTGCCTTGTTCAAGGGCAGAATGACAGATTTTTACCTTGTCAGCTCAGGGATTCAATCTTGCAACTTTACGGTTAACTATGGAATTTACTGGACTGGGAGTACAGATATGCACGTGTGTCCTTCTGTAGCTCAGTTGGTAGAGCATGGCGCTTGTAATGCCAGGGTTGTGGGTTCGATCCCCGGGACCACCCATACGTAGAATGTATGCACACATGACTGTAAGTTGCTTTGGATAAAAGCGTCTGCTAAATGGCATATATTATTATTATATTATTAACTAGTCCAACGCTCTAACCACCTGCCTCACGAGGAGCCTGCCTGTTACGCGAATGCAGTAAGAAGCCAAGGTAAGTTGCTAGATAGCATTAAACTTATCTTATAAAACACAATCATAATCACTAGTTATAACTACACTTGGTTGATGATATTACTAGTTTATCTAGTGTGTCCTGCGTTGCATATAATCGATGCGGTGCGCATTTGCGAGAAAGGACTGTCGTTGCTCCAACGTGTACCTAACCATAAACATCAATGCCTTTCTTGAAATCAATACACAGAAGTATATATTTTTAAACCTGCATATTTAGCTAAAAGAAATCCAGGTTAGCAGGCCATATTAACCAGGTGAAATTGTGTCACTTCTCTTGCATTCATTGCACGCAGATTCAGGGTATATGCAGCAGTTTGGGCCACCTGGCTCATTGCGAACTAATTTGCCAGAATTTTACATAAATATGACTTAACATTGAAGGTTGTGCAATGTAACAGGAATATTTAGACTTATGGATGCCACCCGTTAGATAAAATACCGAACGGTTCCGTATTTCACTGAAATAATAAACGTTTTGTTTTCTAAATGATAGTTTCCGGATTCAACCATATTAATGACCAAAGGCTCGTATTTCTATGTGTTATTATGTTATAATTAAGTATATGATTTGATAGAGCAGTCGGACTGAGCGATGGTAGCAGGCTCGTAAGCACTCATTCAAACAGCACTTTCGTGCGTTTTGCCAGCTTTAAGCATTGCGCTGTTTATGACCTCAATCCTATCAACTTCCGAGATTAGGCTGGTGTAACCGATGTGAAATGGCTAGCTAGTTAGCGGGGTGCGCGCTCATAGAGTTTCAAACATCACTCGCTCTGAGACTTGGAGTAGTTGTTCCCCCTTGCTCTGCATGGGTAACGCTGCTTCGAGGGTGGCTGTTGTCGATGTGTTCCTGGTTCAAGCCCAGGTAGTGGCGAGGAGGGACGGAAGCTAAGTGCCTATAAATTCATCCAATAGTCAAAGGTATATGAAATACAAATCGTATAGAGAGAAATAGTCCTATAATAACTACAACCTAAAACTTATTACCTGGGAATATTGAAGACTTGTGTTAAAAGGAACCACCAGCTGTCATATGTTCTCATGTTGTGAGCAAGGAACTTAAACGTTAGCTTTCTTACATGGCACATATTGCACTTTTTCTTTTCCAACACTTTGTTTTTGCATTATTTAAACCAAATTGAACATGTTTCATTATTTATTTGAGGCTAAATTGATTTTATTGATGTATTATATTAAGTTAAAATAAGTGTTTATTCAATATTGTTGTAATTGTCATTATTACAAATAAAGAAATAAACAAGATTGTCCGTTTAATCGGTATCAGCTTTTTTTGGTCCTCCAGTAATCGGTATCGGTGTTGAAAAATCAGAATCGGTCGACCTCTAGTCAAGACCCTGATGAGGATGGCGAGCACGCAGATAAGCGTCCCTGAGATAGTTACTGACAGTTTGTGTAGAAATTCTTAGGTTGTGTAAACCCACAGTTTCATCAGCTGTCTGAGTGGCTGGTCTCAGACGATCATGCAGGTGAAGAAGCTGGATGTGGGATGGTGTGGTCACACGCCGTCTGCGGTTATGAGGCCGGTTGGACGTACTGCCAAATTAACATTACATTCTCTGACAATAGCTCTGGTGGACATTCCTGCAGTCAGCATGCCAATTGCTTGCTTCATCAAAACTTTAGAGATCTGTGGCATTGTGTTGTGTGACAACTGCACATTTTAGATGGGCCTTTAATTGTCCCCAGCACAAGATGCACCTGTGTAATGATCATGCTGTTTAATCAGCTTCTTGATATGCCAAACCTGTCAGGTGGATTAATTATCTTGGCAAAGGAGAATGCTCACGAACAGGGATGTAAACCGAAATAAGCTTTTTGTGCGTATAGGAACATTTCTGGGATCTTTTATTTCAGCTCATAAAACATGGGACCAACACTTTACATGTTGCATTTATATTTTTGTTCAGTGTTGTTGAAATGTTACCGATAGTCTGTAGAGCATCTACAGATGGACTGTCCAAATAAAGTGTTACTGACTGTAAATTATAATAATAATAATAATATATGAAAAATATATATCCATCCCCCATAAAATAATACAACATGCACTGTAATTGTTACACTGTAATTGCAATACTGCCAACATTGCCAGAACATAATCAGATGCATGGTAGACAAGTCCTTTGTAGACTTTTGCTATTTGATTCATCTCTGTCTTCACTGTCTCCAAATGTACCCTTGAATTCTGTTTAATTATTGATCCATTAACAAAACTGCATTTTGAATGAGACTCTTATGAAGGGGCTGCCTTGTACCTCTGGGTAGCAATGGGTGAGAGAGTCCCCTCTCCTTTCTCTCAGTTCCTATGAAAAGGTTGCCAAGTTAAAACATCTCATAATCAACAAAAGTGTTGTGGATGGGTTAGGGCTGTCCCTGACTAAAAACAATACTGGTCGACCAAGAGTCCGACCAATTCGATTTTAAAATGTTATATGTTTCCATATATAGAAACACCCTATGTGTTTTAATCAAATCAACTACAGTATATGTAGGCTACTAAGCTTGTCTGTGAAGGCCAGCTGCTGCTGGCCTTCACAGATTCTGCCTTTATGTTCCCGAAGTTGCCGGTTATAGGCTACATCAGGGGTCGGCAAACCTTTTCCATTTGGAGTGCCAATTTATCTTACAATTTCTACCGATCTGTGCCAGTTAGGATTTTCATGCACATTTGATTTTATAATCAAGTCTTCATATCTCAAAATCATTGTCATGAGATTAATACAAATTATATCTAAATCTAAATGAAAATAATACAAATCTAAAAGTAACTTCTATTGCCATCGCCAACTAGTCAAAATAGCCTACATAAAGCCAACAAATAAAAACATTGCAGCCTGCAGGTAGAAAATATCCAGATAAAAATGAATCACATTGGTTACTCATGGCCTGTCTGCAGAAACTTGAAACATTGTATCATCTATCAACTTGGTGCAGCCCAAAGCTTGTGCTAACAAACTTACAACATTGTATAAAATATTCTGGACCAGCAGGAAACAGCAGTTTCCTGACACCAGTGAGCTCTGGACAGACACAGCTGTATTTGTGCAAGGGATAAGAAGTAATCAGGTAGGCCTATTTTATGATGTTTCCACCAGATCAGAGCATTACATATTATTTCCTTTCATGCCAAGTGGTTATCAAAGGGAGAGAGCTGGAAAGATTTTTCAAATAGGCTACATTGAGGAACTATTGTCGTTCTCAATGGATGTAAAAACAGACTTTGTTCACTTGCTGTTTGATTTGATTTGTTTGAGGTGAAGGAAAAAATGACTTTTAGAAGCTCCACAGCTCATTAGTGGTGTTGAGTTAAGACAATCAGAAATACTATCAGATCCCCAAATGGGCACATTTATAAGCCTACATTTGCGCGCAGGACAGGAAGCCGAGGCCTAATTCAATGCATAATTAGATGTGCCTCCTTACTCAACATTGACAGGATAACTCCAAACTAAACACAATGAATAAATTGACAACTCGTAAATGGAATGAAATAGCCCCAAACTTGTTTCGCACAAGCGTATCCTAGGTTGTGAGCTCTGCAAACAACGTGTCCACTCTGACAATAAGAACTGTAAAACACTGTAATAATAACATATTTAATTAATTAATAACAGAAATTACGGAAGCCAGACAAACATTGTAGATGAGAAATTATATGAATTAACAGTAAATATACTACTGGTGATACTGGTGTGCCATCCCCGTGGCCTCCGCAATGGATTAGTCCACTGAGACAGGAGTCAATCAAAATGTGCCATAAAACTTGTATTTTTTTTAAACTGCTCAATTTAAAAAATGATCAGTCGACCAACAGCCTATTGACCAAACAATCAACCAGTCGACTAAATGGGGTCAGCCCTAGGATGGATCATGGTAAAGATAAAGAAAGTTTGCAATTGTCCAGGCAGGAAGTTTAGAGTGAGATCTTTGTGGATTGCTGTAGGCTTGCTGTAGAATAAATGAATGATATTATCATCCTAGACTTCCACACTGGATTTGTCATTGAAATCTACTGTTTGGAAAATGACATCTCAAAACAGGTTTGTTCTCAACACAATACACAACACTGATCTCGTAGAGATAAGCAGTAATGACACTTTGTGTTATCATTAAAAGGATGTGGACATTTGTTAATTGTTGCATCATGGATGCAGTTGCTTCTTGGCTGATGTCAATATTTCCCTATGCATCGGCTGGCTGATTACTTACCAAACACCAGTGATGCCACAATGCTAATTTTTGTATAATGCCCCCCCCCCCATCCCACACACACACACACACACACAACACACAACACACACAAATGATGTACCGACACATTGGCTAACTGTAACTAATAATAACATTCCCAATGATAAATAGTGTTGATTGACAGGAATAAGGTATAAATAGGTTATGTTTCTGCACATTGCTTGACAAAAGTAAGTTGTGGTGCCATAATATATAACCATTTATCACTGGACCTTTACAGTCTTGAACACCACATGCCTGCTGTTGACATCAACTCTACTCTGCTTCATACTGGGACTTGAATTGTGTACATGTCCCGTCTCCGCTGCGACTCTTGTAGTCCATTTGGAAGTGATAATCCAAACATCCTCCACTCTGCTTTAGAATCTTCATCTTTGATATAGACAACACCTCACCATACATTATGATTCACAAAGCTGCATTACAATGTAATAATACTGCATGTAGCATGTTTTTATCTTTCCTTGAGAAGATAAACAAATCTCAACAGGTTGACCTGAATTTGGGTGCCCAGCCACATAACTATTTAAATCAGTATCTCTTTGGCTCTGTATTGATCATTTTATCTATACTGTATGGCTCCTTGAATATAGCATTCATAAAGCCACCTTGGTTAAGATATTAATTACCTATTAAATCATAACTTTTCACCCAGCAACACAAACTCAAACTGACAATATGAAATCTAGCATATGAAGTCAGTGGGCCCAGGCCTGGCCAGAGAGAATGTTTGAAGATTCCTCTGCCAGAGATAATAAACTTCTCAAAGGAGAAACAGGGCCCATTATCAACAGAACCCAAGTCCTCTGAGTCCCCTGTTCACAGTGCAGGGACCCTATGTCGATAGGAAACAAGCAGAGAGGATGGGCTGTTAGTGGATGGGGGCCATGAGGCCCTGCACTTGCAAGCCAATGCCTAAGCTCACTCTTCTCCCCGCCACCCTCTCTCTATTCCTCTTTTTATCCCTGAAAGGCTAGCTTGAATCAAAGGCTCCAGCCAGAACCTTTGTTTTCCTTGGAAGCTGTGTATATACATTGTGGCTTTATGAAACCAGTGAGCTAGATTCTTAAACTTGAAACGACATCAGTGATGCCAAATATGACTTTTTTAAATGTTTCTCTGTTGACAGAATGATATGCATGCAACATTTTGGGACCCTTTACCCTAGAATATTTTGTTATCAATTAGTTGTTTTTAATTTGGTGTATCCACAATTGATACGCTCCATATAAAGTGTGGTGACAGGAGACAGAAAACCGATGTTACTCTAGTTGGGAGGACCAACTGTTTAGTAATAAAGATTATGGCTATAAGCAGAGGTAAAAAAATAAAATTTTAAAAAGACTGTGTTAGCTAGCCGTTAGCCACTCCTTATGGATCCCTAGGGATAAGATAGCATGTGGGGGGACTGTACAACAGCCTTGCTTCCTGCAAATACCCAGCGGAGTGTCGGGAGAGCACACAATGACTCTGGGTTGAGAGACCCGACAACTCTAAGCATATTATATCCATCATGACCTTGAGAGTGATTCTGGAAAACATAAATCCTGTTTACTGGCCATGCGTAGCATTCGATGTGAAGAATTTGGGGGGGGGGGGATATGCTTGTCTTGCCTAGCTCCAAAGCATAGTGGATATCCGTTTTAAGATCAAACCCAAAATATTTCTATGTAATTTAACTGCAACAATGCCCTATTACCATACTGCTGTTTCACAAGAAATCAAGCTGACTCCCTGAGTAATGGAGGAGTGCTCTACAGCTCATTGCAGGACCAGCAGCATACAAACTCCATGATGTTTTGAAAGATACTACTGCTGCTCTCGAGGAATTTCTAAGACACAGTGATAAATATACAAGTGGTTTGTGGGGTTTGCTGGTGAACCAAGGCCACAAATAAACAGCTTCTTGCAGATAAAAATCTTGTTTGTTTTGTTTCGACAGAAGCACCACAATAGAATTAAGGAGGCAGGACAGAGTCCTCTTGCTTTAGCTATGCTTCTTGCTAAGCTTTACTTTCAATTTAGCTCCAGAGTTTCCACCTGCTTTCATCCAGTTGTGTCTCACATGAACCCACCCAATTAATCAAGTTTGCAAAACACATTTATAAATGTGGTTAGGCTATGCCTCAAATTATCTGTAGCAGAAATACACTTTACTGGGAGCCAAGAATAAGAGGAACAAAGGAATGAATGGGGGAGTTGGGTGTCATTTCCTGCACGAGTGTATCCTTTGTGTGTGTGTGTGTGTGTGTGTGTGTGTGCGTGCGTGCGTGCGTGCGTGTGTGTGTGATGATGGAGAATTGTGGGGGAAAAATAACAGAAAAACAACCTGATGAGGAACGATTACCAAATGTGGAAACATCTGTCACTCTTTTTAGATAACATGCTTAATAGCTTCCATATGACAGATCACTCATGATTCATTAATTATTTTTTGGTGGCCAAATTGTTCAAGGAAATTAGGCTGCCGTAACATACATTGAGATGGCAGGTAGCCAAGTGGTAAAGTGTGTTTAGAGCGTAACCGAAAGGTTGCTGGTTCGAATCATTGAGCTGACTCAGTGAAAAATCTGTAGTTGTACCCTTGAGCAAGGCACTTAACTCTTGTTGCTCTGGATAACAGTGTCAGCTAAATGACTCAAATTAAAATGTGCATTGGGCTTGCTGCTCAGTGAGATTGATAGACCCTCTTATGTCTCGGAGAAAATTCTACCATTCTTTCAAAGTCCTGCCATTATTTCAAACCTAATGCTGCTCTGCTTTTTCAATTGATAGAATAATAAACGAGTTTAGTCTTATATGGTAGGCCTACTCATAGTACACTGCTGCGCTCTGTATTGTCCAGAATCAGTAGACTCAAGTATGAAAAGGTCAACAACCTCACTGCTATTCCTCTTTAAGGAGGTGAGGAATGGTATTTTGGTTATTGTAGTACATAAATAAATACGTTTATCATCTCTCACAATGATATGAAATGTAAGACTTGTAATTGAACATAGTATCAAAACAAATATTATACACATTCCATATGCTTTATATGTTTTATCTAATAACGATGTGTTTGGGTGAAGATAAATACCAACAGTACATTATTAAACCACATTTCCCACAATGCCCCGCGTCACGAACTGAAGCGTTTTCCTTTGCGGACGTGTGTGAAAGATATCCGTAAATGGGGAGTTGGAGAGACATTTGATGTTGTGTCATACAGAGTACCCCTTACTTAAAATTGCATTCGACTTTCTATTTTTATGTGAAGTTGGAATATATATTTCACCAGGTGTAATCAATCATTCTCACCGAGAGAGGGACAGGCAGGATCAACGGCAGCTGTGCTTGAAGCCCAGCCTGCAAAACGCTAGCTAGCAAGCGCGAGGTTGGTGTGGAATTACAGAACAGTACTTCACGGGCTTAATGATGCCTCGCGACAACATGACCTCCCTCGTTCAGAAAATTGGTAGACAGGCGCTTGTAACATTTAGAAACCCATCTTTGGTAGGTGATAAAGCGTTTCTGGATAATCAAGGTAAACTCCAAACCCTCATGACCGAAATCAGAGCTGCGGATCTGAAGATTGCTCCAAGGAAAGTTGACTGCGCGTCTACACCTCTGCCACACAACCCCCCGGTCACATACATGCACATATGCGAGACAGACCAATTCAGCATGGGGGTGTTTCTGCTGAAGAGCGGTGCCTCCATCCCCTTGCACGACCACCCGGGAATGTACGGCATGTTAAAAGTTATGTATGGCAAGGTCAGGATCACCTGTTTTGACAGGTTGGACAAATCAACTAACGTGGCCAGTGACACGCAATTCAAGCCTCCCCTGCTACCTTTCCAGAGAGATACGCTGAGGAGGTCAATACTCCGGTCGGTCGGTGAGTTTACAGAAGAGAGTGGCCCGTGTATTTTGACCCCTGACCGAGACAACCTTCATCAAATCGACGCAGTCGATGGACCCACTGCTTTCCTCGATATTCTGGCACCACCATATGATCCAGATGACGGTAGAGACTGTCATTATTACAAAGTTCTGGAGTCTGCCTCGGACTCGGAGGACAAAAAGGCTGAGGCTCAGGGGCAAAAGGAAGTTTGGCTCATGGAAGTACTGCAACCTTCTGATTTTTGGTGTGGTGGTGAACCTTACCCCGGCCCTGAAGTCAATATCTGAAGCGCACTATGAACGCTGAATTGATGTGAACCATTGATTCTCAGGGCTGTGTCACAACATGGTTTAAATGTATGATGGTCATAATTCCTACAATGATGGATTATTATGGAATGGATATGTCACTGTGGTGTGTAATGGGAAAACATGTTGTGTGAACTAAAAGCACTTATACTAAAGTTGGACAAATGCTCACAATCGTCTCTTCAGTTTGGGGGTTGGCCAGTCACAATGCATTTAGCCTGTAATGAAAGTAGTTACTCAGTTGATAAATTGTGATCTTTGTACATCATCTCTAATGTATTTGAAATTACACCAAGTTTATCATGTCTTGAAATTAACTGAAACCATACATTAAACATAACATTTCTAAGAAGAACAATATTGAGGGACTCAAGAATTCACTAAATGGGGTATGCTGTAATACACAATTAATTGGTATATACAACCTGAAACTAATGCCTGAAGAATCGTGTAAATGTTCCTTACAAGCCAGAATGTTGAATCAAATAACATTTACAATTACTCTACCAGTTGTCTGTGGTTTATTCTTTGGCTGCTCTAAATTTGAAACCAAATATCCGAAGGATTTTTATTTTTTATTTTTACCCAACTTGTTAAAGAGCTGGAAGGTATATTGTTCAGTTCCGGGCACTGAGATATAAATAGTTTATATTGAATTTTACATTTGATTTAGTCAATAGCTGTTGAACCATGCCATGAAAATGAACATTATATTCTGAATCAGGAGGATGGAGATATTATTATTATTATTATTATCCACACCTTTGTGAGATTTTTATTCATTTATATTCAGATTTCAAGCCTTCAACAACAAAAATACAGTGCAATGTCCTCCATCCTCCCCTGATTCATAATATACAATTTTCATTGCTTAACTTGACCTCTATGCCAAACGGAACCATATACCAACTGGCTCTCTAAAAAGATTGGTTAAGCAACTGAAAGACAAACCTAACAGAGAAGCAGTAGAGTAAGTTTAAATGTAATTTTATTAAACATTCTGACTTCTATGGAACATTTACATGATTTTGAAGTCATTACTTTCAGGTTGTATACACCAATTGTGTATTACAGCCTGAATTAATCAGACTTTACAAATGAAAAAAGGTCATCATTTACTAAAGGTATGTTTTGATTGGATCAAACTACATTCTTTGAGATAGTCCCATGGGACATGGGTTACTGAATAATTATCTTAAACATTGCTTAGTTAATCGAACTTCATCAATTAAACTTAATCCCCATAATAACTTTGCTTGCCTCATCAATTTGGTAATTTAGCTCATATTTGGCAGAGTGCTATTGAGTTCATTGCTTGCGGCTTAGGGGCCTCTTGTGGACATACTGAGTATTACCTGAGAAGGACAATGTGAATAGTAGAATACTGTATACAGTATAGGCCTCCCTTGACCTAAACTCGGCAAAAAAAGAAATGTCCCTATTTCAGGACCCTGTCTTTCAAAAAATAATTCGTAATAATCCAAATAACTTCATAGATCTTCATTGTAAAGGGTTTAAACACTGTTTCCCATGCTTGTTCATTGAACCACACACAATTAATGAACATGCAACTGTGGAATGGTCGTTAAGACACAAACAGCTTACAGATGGTAGGCAATTAAGGTCACAGTTATAAAAACTTAGGACACTAAAAGGGCTTTTCTACTGACTGAAAAACGCCAAAATAAAGATCCACAGGATCCCTGCTCATCTGTGTGAACGTGCCTTAGGCATGCTGCGCGGAAGGATGAGGACTGCAGATGTGGTCAGGGCAATATATTGCAATGTCCGTACTGTCAGACGCCTAAGATAGCGCTGCAGGGAGACAGGACGGACAGCTGATCATCCTCGCAGTGGCAGACCACGTGTAACAACACCTGCACAGGATCGGAACATCCAAGCATCACACCTGCGGTACAGGTACAGGATGGCAACAACAATTGCCAGAGTTACACCAGGAACGCACAATCACTCCCATCAGTGCTCAGACTGTCCGCAATAGGCTGAGAGAGGCTGGACTGAGGGCTTGTAGGCCTGTTGTAAGGCAGGACCTCACCAGACATCACCAGCAACAACGTCAACTATGGGCACAAACCCACCGTCACTGGACCAGACAGGACTGGCAAAAAGTGCTATTTGACGAGTCACGGTTTTGTCTCACCAGGGGTCATGGTCAGATTCGCGTTTATCGTTGAAGGAATGAGCGTTACACCGAAGCCTGCAGTCTGGAGCGGGATCGTGGTGGAGGGTCCGTCATGGTCTGGGGCAGTGTGTCACAGCATCATCGGACTGCCTGCAATGACAACAAGCTATCTCAACGCTGTGCATTACTTGGAAGACATCCTCCTCCCTCATGTGGTACCCTTCCTGCAGGCTCATCCTGACATGACCCTCCAGCATGACAATGCCACCAGCCATACTGCTCATTCTGTGCGTGATTTCCTGCAAGACAGGAATGTCAGTGTTCTGCCATGGCCAGCGAAAAGCCCGGATATCAATCCCTTTGAGCACGTCTTGGACCTGTTGGATCGGAGGGTGAGGGCTAGGGCCATTCCCCCCAGAAATGTCCGGGAACTTGCAGGTGCCTTGGTGGAAGAGCGGGGTAACATCTCACAGCAAGAACGGGCAAATCTGGGGCAGTCCATGAAGAGAAATGCACTGCAGTACTTAATGCAGCTGGTGGCCACACCAGATACTGACTGTTAACCCCCCCTTTGTAACCCCGCTTTGTTCAGGGACACATTTTTCAATTTTTGTTAGTCACATGTCTATGAATCTTGTTCAGTTTATGTCTCAGTTTTTGAATCTTGTTTATGTTCATACAAATATTTACACATGTTAAGTTTGCTGGAAATAAACACATTTGACAGTGAGAGGATCTTCTTTTGTTGTTGCTGAGTTTATATACAATAGCCTATAGCCTACTTTCAAAGGACCAAAATAAGACAAAAATACATATTCTACAACACAAAGTGGATTTCATTGTTGTTTAAAATATTTAACCATGTCCTTTGCCTAGTAATTTAATTTGTACTAGGCTAATTAAGAATACATTTGTGGAACAATGCACAAGCACACTAACAAACAAGTAGTTTTCTTTATGCCAACAATGTCAAAATATTCTACATTTATTGTAAGAAGCATCAAATCAGTTAAATATCAATACTCAGTGTGTAAAACACATGTAAAATAAAAGTATCAAAGTTCATCTCCTTTGTTACGTTCTGTAATGATCTTACATCTGAGAGGCTAAGTGGCATCAATTGTTTGTTACTCTGTCATCTTTATCCAACAAGTAACAGGAGATTTAAAAAAGTTATCAAACAGCAGGTTAATCAATTCAGTTAATTGTCTCTCTTGACAGACACTGTACAAAGCTTCCAGTTTTTGCACACATGGGAGTCAAGCCCCCACTCTCAGAATGGTGATGATATTCAGCAGAACAGAACAGACCTCTAGACTCTGTGATATTGGTCATTGCACTCCTTTCCAGCTAAAATGCAGGGATGCCCATCACAGTCTCATCTATTGTGGTATCATCTTTTTTTGAGCTGCTCTTTAAACACAGGCAAAAGAGAATCTACTTGCGGGCTGATTCCCTTTAGTATTGGCGTTGAATCTTACTCCTTGCCTGCTATTCAGCATCTCCATGACTGTTTCCTAACCTGCTCTATTGAAACACGTTCTATATTGAGCACTAGTGTTTGTGCACATTTACAGTTAAGTTATGGCTAACTGACTCTATGCCTAACGTCTATAATATACACGTGATAGCCCTGTCCAGTAATTATGTTATTCATTCAGCACCTTATATCCACATTCAGTAGTCGCCCTAGTTAACCATGTCTGCTAAATTCAGCGTGAATGTGATTTGGATGTTATAAAATTATTTTTGGACTGCATGGAAACATTGTGGCTGAATGTTCAAACCAATTATGCCAGGGTCATTATGATGACTTTTTCTCTTTCTGTCTTAAGTGGGTTTTCGTATGTCTCCTTCTTTCATCACTCCTGGCGAACTTTCTTCCACAGTGGTCACAAGTAAATGGTTTTTCTCCAGTGTGTGTGCGGATGTGCGTAGTGAGGTGGTCGCTGCGACTGAAACTGCGCATGCAGACCCGACATGGGAAGGGTTTGTGCCCTGTGTGGATTCTGACGTGTCTGCTCAGCTCGTCCGACCGAGAGAACCTCCTGTCGCAGCTCTCTGCCGGGCAAGGGTATGGTCGCTCATGGACAGGCGTTTTGCTCGAGCGGTTTGGATACTTTCTCGGCCTCGGTATTGGCCTCAGGGGTACATTTGGAGTGTTGTAGGGATTGGGTTGACAAGGGCCCTCTGCCGCAGGTCCCACACGTGTAAAATTCCTTATTGTGTTCAGAGGTGTCAGAGGTGGTGGAAGCCTCAGCGAGTTCAGTGAATATGGTAACACTTTCCTGTCAGGAAAAGCCTGGATGTCTCGTTGGCAATCTGGCTGGTAGAACCCGCTGTAGTCAGGCATGATGGTTAAGAGCGCACTGTCCACTGTCGACTTTGGTGACGTGTATGAGTGGGACGGCTGTTGGTAGGACATGGGGCAGGTCGATGTTGCCAGGTAGGTTGATTGGTCCTGGTACATTTCCCTGCTACAAGAGTAAGATGATGGAGCATACATGTGGTTTATATCATGTTGACTCTGCGCCATGGTGCAGCTCACGGTTCATGCGCAAAGGTGCTGTGGTTCAGGCGAGGGCGAGGCAGACACCGGGGAGGAAGCTGCTGTCGTTAAATCACAAACTACTTATTGAAGCCCCTGGGATTCCGGTGTCCTTTTATGCAACAGGCTGAGTGCGCGGGGACTGCGTAAAGTCTGGAAAGACAACTCGAAATTGTCCCTTTCTTCACTCAAACGATCACCTGCGGAGCAAAGAAAAAGTACTGTTAGATATGTGGCCAAAAAAATGTTTATTATGACTTTTACGCACTGGGTTTTTAATTTTATGCATGGGTTTTGCGTGCGGTTGAGCACCAATGTATGCACACATGACTGTAAGTCGCTTTGGATAAAAGCGTCTGCTAAATGGCATATATTATTATATATTATTATTATTATTAATTTGTGGTTTTGTAATGGGTACGAATTAAGTTTCATGTCACATAGTGCTTTCTAAAAAATACATTGGCTTTCTACAGCAGACAATGAATCTATTGGATTAATATTGACCAATAATTTGGATTATTCTCCTCAATTTACGATCATCTCAAATGACTAATAATGTATTTGAATACTGACATTTCAGTAAGGTTGATGAGAACACCTGGCTTCCCTTCCATTGGCTAGAGCAGCGAAATAGAAATGAATATTTTATAAATAAGCTTTATCTAATTGGCTGTGCTGTTTCTACAATGACTCAACTTTTAACCCAGTTCCGTCTCTGGCAATGATACGGATATTTCCTCTTCCTTTGAGTAAATTCCCTCGTGAGTGTCGTGTAAAAAAGAACACAGATTGGTACCCAAACTTTATCCATGGTTTTAGCTGTCATTTATTTTCCCATGAGTATGCGCTTCAAGCCTTTACGTGCCTTTACGCACTCAATATATAACCTTCAAATCCAGTAATGTATTCTCTGCCATAGCCTATGGTGTCGCCTACGCATGACAAATATAATATAATATCGTTGTATTATGGGGACTCAATATTGTAGTTTGAATTTGAAGGGAGTCTCTTAATAATGTCTCTTGACGTCACTGGCCATCCAAGGGCTAGGTGATTAAAACGGGGAAAAAGCCGGGCTAGGATTAGGCCTCAAACTTGATTACAACATCAAAGAACACTTGTCAATTCATTTAAAAAATACATGACAAATTAGTTTTCTTTTTGCATGGTATTTGTTAGCCTGGTTCAGTTGAGTAAATATTACCATGTAAAGTTTATTTCCCATTTTATTGTCTATATAATAATCGGCATGCTGACAAAAGCTTACAGGAACTCTGGTATCACTTCACCAAAAATGTATTCAACTGGTGTAATAGATGACACCCACTTTCTACTGATATTAAATACATCCGGTAAATTGCATACATGAAATATAGAGTCGTGGGAACGAAGAAGCACACACAGAGGCAATAGAGAAGAGCAATTTCATGTGCAACAATTGAAATTTCAATTGGTCAAAGTTCTATCAAAGTTCTATAGCTACCTAAAACATTTTTGGGGGAAGAATCAGTGTAGGATAAACAAAAAACGTATGAAGGCATATGCTTTAGAATGCTTTATAAGGCACATGCTTCATATGTCATGTTTTGTCATTGGTTATCATGTCTTGTCTCTGTGCTTCCCTTCTATTCGTTTCCCTCTGCTGGTCTTATTAGGTTCTTTCCCTCTTTCTATCCCTCTCTTCCCCTCCCTCTCTCCCTCTCTCGCTCTCTCTCCTTATCGTTCCGTTCCTGCTCCCAGCTGTTCCTCATTTACTCTTTTCACACCTGTCCCCTATTTTGCCCTCTGATTAGAGCCACTATTTCTCCCTCTGTTTTCCGCTTCTGTCCTTGTCGGATCCTTGTATGATGTTCGCTGTTCTGTGTCCTTGTCTCGCCCTGTCGTGTTTTATCTTCTTCAGATGCTGCGTATGAGCAGGTGTCTTAGTCTGCTACGGTCGGTGCCTTCCCGAAGCAACCTGCAGTCTATGGTCGAGTCTCCAGTCAGTCCTCGCAACTACGAGTGGATTTCAGTTTTTCCTGTTTTGTTTTCTCCTTGATATATCCAGGATTATTACTTTTGTCATATACTGGAATAAAGACTCTGTTTTCGTTAAGTCGCTTTTGGGTCCTCATTCACCAGCATAACAGAAGGATCCGACCAAGAATGGACCCAGCGACTACGGATTCTCGTAACACTGCCGTCGAGATCCAGGGAGCAATGCTCGGCAGACACGAGCAGGAATTGTCTGCTGCTCGTCATGCCATTGAGACCCTGGCCGCTCAGGTTTCCGACCTCTCAGGACAGTTTCAGAGTCTTCGTCTCGTGCCACCAGCTACTTCCTGGTCTTCCGAGTCTCCGGAACCTAGGGTTAATAACCCACCATGTTACTCTGGGCAGCGCACTGAGTGCCGCTCCTTTCTCACCCAGTGTGATATTGTGTTCTCTCTCCAACCCAACACATACTCAAGAGAGAGAGCTCGGATTGCTTACGTCATTTCACTCCTTACTGGTCGGGCTCGAGAGTGGGGCACAGCTATCTGGGAGGCAAGGGCTGAGTGTTCTAACAATTACCTGAACTTTAAAGAGGAGATGATACGGGTTTTTGATCGTTCAGTTTTTGGTAGGGAGGCTTCTAGGGCCCTGGCTTCCCTATGTCAAGGTGATCGATCCATAACGGATTACTCTATAGAGTTTCGCACTCTTGCTGCCTCTAGTGACTGGAACGAGCCGGCGTTGCTCGCTCGTTTTCTGGAGGGACTCCACGCTGAGGTTAAGGATGAGATTCTCTCCCGGGAGGTTCCTTCCAGTGTGGACTCTTTGATTGCACTCGCCATCCGCATAGAACGACGGGTAGATCTTCGTCACCGAGCTCGTGGAAGAGAGCTCGCGTTAACGGTGTTCCCCCTCTCCGCATCGCAACCATCTCCTCCCTCCGGCTCAGAGACTGAGCCCATGCAGCTGGGAGGTATTCGCATCTCGACTAAGGAGAGGGAACGGAGGATCACCAACCGCCTTTGCCTCTATTGCGGTTCTGCTGGACATTTTGTCAATTCATGTCCAGTAAAAGCCAGAGCTCATCAGTAAGCGGAGGGCTACTGGTGAGCGCTACTACTCAGGTCTCTCCATCAAGATCCTGTACTACCATGTCGGTCCATCTACGCTGGACCGGTTCGGCTGCTTCATGCAGTGCCTTGATAGACTCTGGGGCTGAGGGTTGTTTTATGGACGAAGCATGGGCTCGGAAACATGACATTCCTCTCAGACAGTTAGGGAAGCCCACGCCCATGTTCGCCTTAGATGGTAGTCTTCTCCCCAGTATCAGATATGAGACACTACCTTTAACCCTCACAGTATCTGGTAACCACAGTGAGACCATTTCCTTTTTGATTTTTCGTTCACCTTTTACACCTGTTGTTTTGGGTCATCCCTGGCTAGTATGTCATAATCCTTCTATTAATTGGTCTAGTAATTCTATCCTATCCTGGAACGTTTCTTGTCATGTGAAGTGTTTAATGTCTGCTATCCCTCCTGTTTCTTCTGTCCCCTCTTCTCAGGAGGAACCTGGTGATTTGACATGAGTGCCGGAGGAATATCATGATCTGCGCACGGTCTTCAGTCGGTCCAGAGCCAACTCCCTTCCTCCTCACCGGTCGTATGATTGTAGTATTGATCTCCTTCCGGGGACCACTCCCCCTCGGGGTAGACTATACTCTCTGTCGGCTCCCGAACGTAAGGCTCTCGAGGATTATTTGTCTGTTTCTCTCGACGCCGGCACCGTAGTGCCTTCTTCCTCTCCCGCCGGAGCGGGGTTTTTTTTTGTTAAGAAGAAGGACGGTACTCTGCGCCCCTGCGTGGATTATCGAGGGCTGAATGACATAACGGTTAAGAATCGTTATCCGCTTCCCCTTATGTCGTCAGCCTTCGAGATTCTGCAGGGAGCCAGGTTCTTTACTAAGTTGGACCTTCGTAACGCTTACCATCTCGTGCACATCAGAGAGGGGGACGAGTGGAAAACGGCGTTTAACACTCCGTTAGGGCATTTTGAGTACCGGGTTCTGCCGTTCGGTCTCGCTAATGCTCCAGCTGTTTTTCAGGCATTAGTTAATGATGTACTGAGAGACATGCTGAACATCTTTGTTTTTGTCTACCTTGACGATATCCTGATTTTTTCACCGTCACTCGAGATTCATGTTCAGCACGTTCGACGTGTACTCCAACGCCTTTTAGAGAATTGTCTCTACGTGAAGGCTGAGAAGTGCGCCTTTCATGTCTCCTCTGTCACATTTCTCGGTTCTGTTATTTCCGCTGAAGGCATTCAGATGGATCCCGCTAAAGTCCAGGCTGTCAGTGATTGGCCCGTTCCAAGGTCACGTGTCGAGTTGCAGCGCTTTCTAGGTTTCGCTAATTTCTATCGGCGTTTCATTCGTAATTTCGGTCAAGTTGCTGCCCCTCTCACAGCTCTTACTTCTGTCAAGACGTGCTTTAAGTGGTCCGGTTCCGCCCAGGGAGCTTTTGATCTCCTCAAGAAGCGTTTTACGTCCGCTCCTATCCTTGTTACTCCTGACGTCACTAAACAATTCATTGTCGAGGTTGACGCTTCAGAGGTGGGCGTGGGAGCCATTCTGTCCCAGCGCTTCCAGTCTGACGATAAGGTCCATCCTTGCGCTTATTTTTCTCATCGCCTGTCGCCATCGGAACGCAACTATGATGTGGGTAACCGCGAACTGCTCGCCATCCGCTTAGCCCTAGGCGAATGGCGACAGTGGTTGGAGGGGGCGATCGTTCCTTTTGTCGTTTGGACTGACCATAAGAACCTTGAGTACATCCGTTCTGCCAAACGACTTAATGCACGTCAAGCTCGTTGGGCATTGTTTTTCGCTCGTTTCGAGTTCGTGATATCTTATCGCCCGGGTAATAAGAACACCAAGCCTGATGCCTTATCCCGTCTCTTTAGTTCTTCTGTGGCTTCTACCGATCCCGAGGGGATTCTTCCTGATGGGCGTGTTGTCGGGTTGACTGTCTGGGGAATTGAGAGACAGGTTAAGCAAGCACTCACTCACACTGCGTCGCCGCGCGCTTGTCCTAGTAACCTTCTTTTCGTTCCTGTTTCTACTCGTCTGGCTGTTCTTCAGTGGGCTCACTCTGCCAAGTTAGCTGGCCACCCCGGCGTTCGGGGTACACTTGCTTCTATTCGCCAGCGGTTTTGGTGGCCTACTCAGGAGCGTGACACGCGCCGTTTCGTGGCTGCTTGTTCGGACTGCGCGCAGACTAAGTCAGGTAACTCTCCTCCTGCCGGTCGTCTCAGACCGCTTCCCATTCCTTCTCGACCATGGTCTCACATCGCCTTAGACTTCATTACCGGTCTGCCTTCGTCTGCGGGGAAGACTGTGATTCTTACGGTTGTCGATAGGTTCTCTAAGGCGGCACATTTCATTCCCCTCGCTAAGCTTCCTTCCGCTAAGGAGACGGCACAAATCATCATTGAGAATGTGTTCAGAATTCATGGCCTCCCGTTAGACGCCGTTTCAGACAGAGGCCCGCAATTCACGTCACAGTTTTGGAGGGAGTTCTGTCGTTTGATTGGTGCTTCCGTCAGTCTCTCTTCCGGTTTTCATCCCCAGTCTAACGGTCAAGCAGAAAGGGCCAATCAGACGATTGGTCGCATATTACGCAGCCTTTCTTTTAGAAACCCTGCGTCTTGGGCAGAACAGCTCCCCTGGGCAGAATACGCTCACAACTCGCTTCCTTCGTCTGCTACCGGGCTATCTCCGTTTCAGAGTAGTCTGGGGTACCAGCCTCCTCTGTTCTCGTCCCAGCTCGCCGAGTCCAGCGTTCCCTCCGCTCAGGCGTTTGTCCAACGTTGTGAGCGCACCTGGAGGAGGGTGAGGTCTGCACTTTGCCGTTACAGGGCGCAGACTGTGAGAGCCGCCAATAAACGTATGATTAAGAGTCCTAGGTATTGTCGCGGCCAGAGAGTGTGGCTTTCCACTCGTAACCTTCCCCTTACGACAGCTTCTCGCAAGTTGACTCCGCGGTTCATTGGTCCGTTCCGTGTCTCCCAGGTCGTCAATCCTGTCGCTGTGCGACTGCTTCTTCCGCGACATCTTCGTCGCGTCCACCCTGTCTTCCATGTCTCCTGTGTCAAGCCCTTTCTTCGCGCCCCCGTTCGTCTCCCCCCGTCCTTGTCGAGGGCGCACCTATTTACAAGGTACGAAAGATCATGGACATGCGTTCTCGGGGACGTGGTCACCAGTACTTAGTGGATTGGGAGGGTTATGGTCCTGAGGAGAGGAGTTGGGTTCCATCTCGGGACGTGCTGGACCGTTCGCTGATTGATGATTTCCTCCGTTGCCGCCAGGGTTCCTCCTCGAGTGCGCCAGGAGGCGCTCGGTGAGTGGGGGGGTACTGTCATGTTTTGTCATTGGTTATCATGTCTTGTCTCTGTGCTTCCCTTCTATTCATTTCCCTCTGCTGGTCTTATTAGGTTCTTTCCCTCTTTCTATCCCTCTCTTCCCCTCCCTCTCTCCCTCTCTCGCTCTCTCTCCTTATCGTTCCGTTCCTGCTCCCAGCTGTTCCTCATTTACTCTTTACACACCTGTCCCCTATTTTGCCCTCTGATTAGAGCCACTATTTCTCCCTCTGTTTTCCGCTTCTGTCCTTGTCGGATCCTTGTATGATGTTCGCTGTTCTGTGTCCTTGTCTCGCCCTGTCGTGTTTTATCTTCTTCAGATGCTGCGTATGAGCAGGTGTCTTAGTCTGCTACGGTCGGTGCCTTCCCGAAGCAACCTGCAGTCTATGGTCGAGTCTCCAGTCAGTCCTCGCAACTACGAGTGGATTTCAGTTTTTCCTGTTTTGTTTTCTCCTTGATATATCCAGGATTATTACTTTTGTCATATACTGGAATAAAGACTCTGTTTTCGTTAAGTCGCTTTTGGGTCCTCATTCACCAGCATAACACATATCACCCTATAAAGTTGAAACATTTGTACCCAGTGAACAGGATGGTCATTAGATAGACTATTAATCCTCCTTGAGTTATGGGTTGCCAACCTGTATGGACTGAAAGTATGTATGACATAGCTGCACCTACTCTACATCCCACACTATTGAAGGGATCATCTTGGGACTCCTTCCTCTCTTCTCATCAAGCTGCCCTCATTCAGTGTAAATTACATATGGCTGATGTCTGTAGGCATACTGTCCATGTGACAAGGTTATTGATCCAAGGGCTGTGGCAGTTAGTAACAAAGCAAGAGGAGGCCCTTTAAACACAATGCCTGCACGTCCACTATGACACACAGGTAATGAGACTTTTCCTTACACAAGTAGATAATCCTGAGGCCGCATTTATTGTAGCTGGGGATTTTAACCAAGCAAATTTGAGGAAAACACTACTGAAAATCTACCAACATATTGACCGTAGTACTTGTGCTGGAAAAACATTGGACCACTGCTACTCAACTTTTTGAAATGCCTACAAGGCCCTCCCCTGCCCTCCCTTCGGCAAATCTGATCATGACTCCATTTTTCTTCTCCTTCCTATAGGCAGAAACCTAAACAGGAAGTACCCATGCTAAAGTCTATTCAACGCTGGTCTGACCAATCAGAATCCATGCTTCAAGATTGTTTTGATCACACGGACTGGGATATGTTCCAGGTAGCCTCTGAGAATATCATTGACGAATACACAGATACGGTGACTGAGTTCATCAGGAAGTGTATAGGAGATGTTGTATCCACTGTGACTGTCAAAACATACCCAAACCAGAAACCGTGGATAAAGGGTGAGAAAGCGAGAACCACCGAATTTAACAATGGCAAGGTGACTGGGAATATGGCCGAATACAAACAGTGTAGTTATTCCCTCCGTAAGGCAATCAAACAGGAAAAACGTCAGTACAGAGACAAAGTGGGGTCGCAATTCAACGGCTCAGACACAAGACGTGGCAGGATCTACAGACAATCACGGACTACAAAGGGAAAACCAACCATGTCGCGGACACCGATGTCTTGCTCCTTGACAAGCTAAACACCTTCTTCGCCTGCTTTGAGGATAACACAGTGCCACCAACGCAGATGTTCTGAAAGAGCTGCAAAACCTGGACCCGTACAAATCAGCTGGGCTTGACAATCTGGACCCTCTATTTCTGAAACTATCCGCCGCCATTGTCGCAACCCCTATTACCAGCCTGTTCAAACTCTCTTTCATATCGTCTGAGATCCCCAAGGATTGGAAAGCTGCCGCAGTCATCCCCCTCTTCAAAGGGGGAGACACCCTGGACTCAAACTGTTACAGACCTATATCCATCCTGCCCTGCCTATCTAAGGTCTTCGAAAGCCAAGTCAATAAACAGGTCACTGACCATCTCGAATCCCACCGTACCTTCTCCGCTGTGCAATCTGGTTTCCGAGCCGGTCACGGGTGCACCTCAGCCACACTCAAGGTACTAAACGATATCATAACCGCCATCGATAAAAGACAGTACTGTGCAGCCATCTTCATCGACCTTGCCAAGGCTTTCGACTCTGTCAATCACCATATTCTTATCGGCAGACTCAGTAGCCTCGGTTTTTCGGATGACTGCCTTGCCTGGTTCACCAATTACTTTGCAGACAGAGTTCAGTGTGTCAAATCGGAGGGCATGCTGTCCGGTCCTCTGGCAGTCTCTATTGGGGTGCCACAGGGTTCAATTCTCGGGCTGACTCTTTTCTCTGTATATATCAATGATGTTGCTCTTGCTGCGGGCGATTCCCTGATCCACCTCTACGCAGACGACACCATTCTATATACTTCTGGCCCGTCCTTGGACACTGTGCTATCTAACCTCCAAACGAGCTTCAAAGCCATACAACACTCCTTCCGTGGCCTCCAACTGCTCTTAAACGCTAGTAAAACCAAATGCATGCTTTTCAACCGATCGCTGCCTGCACCCGCATGCCCGACTAGCATCACCACCCTGGATGGTTCCGACCTTGAATATGTGGACATCTATAAGTACCTAGGTGTCTGGCTAGACTGTAAACTCTCCTTCCAGACTCATATCAAACATCTCCAATCGAAAATCAAATCTAGAGTCGGCTTTCTATTCCGCAACAAAGCCTCCTTCACTCACGCCGCCAAACTTACCCTAGTAAAACTGACTATCCTACCGATCCTCGACTTCGGCAATGTCATCTACAAAATTGCTTTCAACACTCTACTCAGCAAACTGGATGCAGTTTATCACAGTGCCATCCGTTTTGTCACTATATACCACCACTATATTTGTCACTATATAAGCACCTTATACCACCCACCACTGCGACTTGTATGCTCTAGTCGGCTGGCCCTCGCTACATATTCGTCGCCAGACCCACTGGCTCCAGGTCATCTACAAGTCCATGCTAGGTAAAGCTCCGCCTTATCTCAGTTCACTGGTCACGATGGCAACACCCATCCGTAGCACTCTCTCCAGCAGGTGTATCTCACTGATCATCCCTAAAGCCAACACCTCATTTGGCCGCCTTTCGTTCCAGTACTCTGCTGCCTGTGACTGGAACGAATTGCAAAAATTGCCGAAGTTGGAGACTTTTACCTCCCTCACCAACTTCAAACATCTGCTATCTGAGCAGCTAACCGATCGCTGCAGCTGTGCATAGTCTATTGGTAAATAGCCACCCATTTTCACCTACCTCATCCCCATACTGTTTTTATTTATTTACTTTTCTGCTCTTTTGCACACCAATATCTCTACCTGTACATGACCATCTGATCATTTATCACTCCAGTGTTAATCTGCAAAATTGTAATTATTCACCTACCTCCTCATGCCTTTTGCACACAATATATATAGACTTCCCTTTTTTTCTACTGTGTTATTGACTTGTTAATTGTTTACTCCATGTGTAACTCTGTGTTGTCTGTTCACACTGCTATGCTTTATCTTGGCCAGGTCGCAGTTGCAAATGAGAACTTGTTCTCAACTAGCCTACCCGGTTAAATAAAGGTGAAAAAAAACAATAATAAAAAATAAATAAATAAAAATAAAATAAAAATAGTGAGTAGTTTAGGAACGGTCTTCCCTACCTAACTCCCCTTTCCCCTTGCAGGGGGGAAATTAACCCAAAAGTTCCCTTTTAACGCCCACAATTACAAAAATGTTAGTGTATTGGGTGAATGCCTCTTCCCTCTGGCAGATGGGAGTTTTTCCAGGTCCAGAGTCCGGTCGTTATTCTGCACAACGTGCCTCCGTGGGGAATGGTGCCCTCCCTGCACCCCACGCCCACGCCCCGCCACATAGAGTGGGATTTAGAGGGGGGCGTTTTGTGTTGCCTATGCCTGTGTCACCTAGGGGTCTGGAGACCCCTGCATGACGATTAATCAAATGTCATGTGTGGTTTTTGTTATTATGAATCTTTGTTTTATAACACTTGTTTTTGTAAAATAGGTAATACATGTGTGACAAATTTGATTTGAAGATATGTTTGAGGTTTGCAGTAAGCTTTCTTAAATATTAAAAACAGACCAGAGAATATCCATTCATAAATGGATGTATTGCAAATGGGATGAATGTATGTCTTGATGTGTTTGAATCACCCATGACTTGAATCTTTGAAAGTACAGTATTGTTATTGTACATCACTGACATTTACATTTACTTTCAGAACCCTTTATTGTGAAATTGAGGCCTGATTGTTTGTCAAGTATTTTGAGCATCAATAAACTACAACATTCGAATGATAGTCTATTACCATGCAGCCTACCAATACATAGTGGCACTCGTGATAAGTATTATGTGTACAGTGACATACTGTGCTTCGTCAAGAGTGAGTTGTATATGTAATAGATCCTGATGATACTACCTTAATTTCATATCTAACAGTTTACGTATAGAGTATATATTGTAAAGGTGTTGATTACATGTGCATTTTAAAAGTGATCTATTCTACTTTTTTTTACAAGCTTAAAACAACGATACTGTTACTATGGGCCAGTTTCCTGGACACAGATTGAGAATCGCCATAGCATTTTAGTCCAGGACTACATTTCATCTATGTCTGGGGAAACTGGCCCTAAGATTTCTGCATGTTGATGAAAATAGGAGACAAAAAAACAAAAAACCCCAGCTGAAACAGCCCCTCAATTGCTTACCTGTAATAGCCCCCGAGACAGTGATAGCAGGGCCTCAGATAGATGGAGAGAGCGATGCTTCTGCTGTGGCAGTCCCCTAACGTCTGATCAACCAAAGTTACCGACTAGATTCTTACTCCTCTGACTGATGGAAAAAATAAACAATAGGATTGTTCCCACTTCACTTTGCTTCCACCCTCGCAGTTAAAATTGTTATGATAATGAAGTGGATTTGTTAGACCCAGCAGATTGTAAAAGAAAAGGTCTCTTTGATCGGAGGAACCGGAGGTGTTTGGGTCACTCAAACCCCATGCCTGGGGCGTGGCCTGGGGGACAGCTGCTCTCATGACGATGAAACTCCAGGAGAGGCTCATCTCAGAGACCATCTATGCAGGATTCATATCCAAAAAACACAGTTTTAGATTTGTCCATTTCGCTACATTATAATTGGGGTATGTGTTCATGATATACCCTCATTCTCTTCATATCCTCCACCAGCTGCCCATGTGATTTTGGATAGGAAAAACAAAAGATGCATGCAATGTGCTTTTATTAGTTTCCCCCTTTTGATTACCTAGATAATGTGTTTATTATTGTACTGAAAGTGAGTAAATCAGTGGACTGTGTGACCATTGAGGACTGGGATGAGTTGCCCTTTTCCGCCATCGTTTATAAACACAGGCACAGATTATTTAAGAAAGTGCTTAATTGCCGAATAGTCACACCGGGGTAGGAAAATTGTGTGTGTGTGTGTGTGAGAGAGAGAGAGAGAAAGAGAAAGAGAAAGAGAAAGAGAAAGAGAAGAAAATGAGGGAATACCCCCCCACTAGGATGTGTGGGTGGATGCCCCCTGGGAGATGGATGACTGCTCTGCAAGGTTGATGGGTGGTGTTATGTCATAATATATGAGACAAAGATTGCAGGGAGGGGAGATTTCACTTGGCAAGTAAAACAAAGAATCTGTTGACAGAGGTGTAGGGCAGAACTGAATTGACTCACAGCTAGTTACTTTAACTTATTGTTGGGAAACATGATCAAATACTAGAACAATTAATTATTGAAAACAATTATATCAAACATTGTCCTATACATCTTGTCTCTTGTTCTCTAATTTAGAATATCCTATCTATTTTCTCTATTATTCATAATCATGTTGTATTTCAACAGTCAGACATAACAAACAAGAAATAAACTCTGTTGAAGGCAAATTATTGAGCAAGCACAGAAGGATGGGTTATTTTCTTGCTGAGGTTTATCACATAAAATAAGCACAGAGACTAGGCTATTGTATTCAACGGTACACTTCACCAGTCCAGTGCACGTACCTATAACAAATTTCATCTCAAACAGTTGTTCATCTACCTCAATATGATAGCTGTATGACGACCTACTAAATGTCTATTCACGAATATTGGCACTGGATGGAAGTGTGCTCCTCAAATTGCTCATATTGTGTTTTTATAGCTAGGTTTCCATCAAATTGGGGACAAATTTCCATGCGAATATTCTAAAATCTGCATAAATAAAATATGCACAGTTTTTCACCGGTGGTGTTTCCACCAAACCTACTTGTTGCAGATAGAACAAACAGTACGTGATGACGTAGTGCACACAACATGTACTTTATCACTTTAGATATTTATTTGGTACATGAAATAATGTGTTTCTATCGCAGGTTTCAACTCTACCAATAGTTTTGTCAACCCAACAGCTCGCAGATAGTGCGTATAGGCTAGTCTACATGATGAGATTATGGTTAAGAGCCAGAATATTTGTCAAACGGCAGTCAAGCATTGATCCTTATGTCACCACAATCAGACCCTAGATATTTATTGGAAAGGAGCATCAAGATCAAAGTGAACTTTCACCATCCAGGGAAGTACGTCATAAATTGTTGCAGCCTGGTCTCATACACTAGACGTAACATAGTAAACGTACATTAGTGACTGCCCAATTAGTATGGTATGTTTACGTTAGAAAGATTTTTACTTAGGGCAAAAACGAAAGTAGGGTGGCTGGATGTGAGTTCGAATCTCATCACAAACAACTTTCGTATTGTAGCTAATTATCAACTACTTAATAATTTTTAGCTACTTAGCATATTAGCCTTCCCCTAAACCCTTCCCCTAAGCCTTCCCCTAAACCGGCGGCAGGGCAGCCTAGTGGTTAGAGCGTTGGACTAGTAAGGTTGCAAGTTCAAATCTCTGAACTGACAAGGTACAAGGTACAAATCTGTTGTTCTGCCCCTGAACAGGCAGTTAACCCACTGTTCTTAGGCCGTCATTGAAAATAAGAATTTGTTCTTAACTGACTTGCCTAGTTAAATAAAGGTTAAAAAAACTTTTAGCTAGCCATAACTTAACCCTGAGCCTAGCTAACTTTAGGTACCTAACGTTAGCTGGCTTACTAGAATTCGTAACATATCATACGTTTTGTAAATTCGTAACATTTAATGCCAATTGTAATTCACAACATATCTTACGAAATGGGTGAATGACATCCATACCTTAATACATACCATATGTAAAACCATATCATACTAAATTGAGTGTGTCATATTTAGGAGCAGAATAATACGAAATGCTCTGAGACAAGGTTGCAGCCCAACAGCCAGCTATTTCATTTGTAGCCAAATAAACTGCATGGTTTCCATAATCGCAATGGAAGGACCACACACCATATCATAGTGTGACTACAAGTTTTACTTTAATATGATGGTTACTAAATCGATATAACAGGTTTTTACATTCAAAGAAATTTCATTGCCTTCTTATTCTTCTGGCACATAGTATCTGGCAAAGTAATTATTTAAATCTACCTGAATAGGATCATTTTAAATTAAAAATAATCATTTTATGGGTGTAAAATTGAGCAAGAATTATAATCAAATTGCACATACTTTTCCTCAGTGGAAAACCTTGGACTATCAAAAATAAAAAGAACATCAAGCTTGCAGATCGATGTCCCTACCAAATCTTTTTTTTACCCAAGTCTAGCCGAAGATCCACCCAGAACATAGTCACATAAACAGATCAACAAAATGTACATTACTCATGAACATTTCGAATATACACTTACATGAGCAAAAGTATGCGGTCACCTGTTCGTATAACATCTCATTCCAAAATCATGGGCATTAATATGGAGTTGGTCCCCCTTTTGCTCTTTATACCAGCATCCACCCTTCTGGGAAGGCGTACCACTAGATGTTGGATCATTGACTTGCTTCCATTCAGCCACAAGAACATTGGTGAGGTCGGGCACTGATGTTGGGTGATTAGGCCTGGCTCGCAGTCAGCATTCCAATTCATCCCAAAGGTGTATGATGGGGTTGAGGTGAGGGCTCTGTGCAGGCCACTCAAGTTCCTCCACATTGATCTCGACAAACCATTTCTGTATGCACTCCATACAGTTGGCAATATAAATTTACACAGGTAGCGTTCTCCATATTTCCCTACGGACTGCCAGGTGGTGAAACGTTCACCACTCCAGAAAACTTGCTTCCACTGCTCCAGAGTCCAATGGCAGTGAGCTTTACACCACTCCGGCTTATGCTTGGCATTGTGCATGGTGATCTTAGGCTTGTGTGCCATGGAAACCCATTTTATGAAACTACGGACTAACAGTTATTGCGCTGATGTTGCTTCTAGAGGCAGTTTGGACCTCGGTAGTGAGTGTTGCAACCGAGGACAGCTTCAGCACTCGGTGGTCCCGTTCCGTGAGCTTGTGGCGTTGTTGCTCCTAGATGTTTCCACTTCACAATAACAGCACTTACAGTTGACTGGGGCAGCTCTAGCAGGACAGGAATTTGACAAACTGACTTGTTGGAAAGGTGATATCCTAACAAATACTTTTGTTGAACGGGTAATATCTATGAGTTATTGTAAAGTGTGTCTCTCACTTTGTATGATAAAGTCCATACCTTTGGTCAATTTACAACACATTGCAACTTCCACTAATTGAGACACTTACTATGGTTGAATTGACAACTGATGGATCTGTATTGACCACAGTGTGTTTAAAACAACTGTTTTTTAAACAAATAGTCGACTTATGTTGTGAATGGCAAATTTGACAAAATGTGGGGAGGAAAAAAATTACATTGACTTCCCGTGCAATGTTTGTCATGTAAATGTTATTTCCCTTGAATCAAAGACAGTACAGTATAAAGATAGGCAGAAACTGCTTCTCCAAAATAAATCCCTGTTGGCTAGCTAAACTCATGCGTAGAAATACATAATTGGGTCTAATGATTGTCTCAAGCCAAACTGCGCATGTTCCGGCCGTCAAATCAAAGGCACTCCTTCGATATAAAGTTGTTTTTGACTTCAATTAAAACGTGTCAGTTTGTCTCTTTCAAGAGGTTGGGGTAATAACATGTTCAAGTACTTAAGACATTGGTTTGAAACTACGTTGTGCCTTCAGATTTCGAGAAAATGAACTAAGGAAGAAAGTTTTTTCTCGCTGATTTTGTAAACCCAAAATCCTATCCTGGTCTGCTTGGTCTGTTCAACAAGCGTTCCCGTAAATTTCGCGATGTTGCATCTCTGTGTTAGAAACTCTGCGTGAGTCACAATGCCAACCCAAATGTGATTATTCCTCCCACCCAAAAAATAGCATGGCGAGAAGGGATACAGATTTTGTAATGACGTCATATTCCCGTTCACTACATTTACATTTACATTTACATTTAAGTCATTTAGCAGACGCTCTTATCCAGAGCGACTTACAAATTGGTGCATTCACCTTATGACATCCAGTGGAACAGCCACTTTACAATAGTGCATCTACATATTTTAAGGGGGGGAGGGGGGGGTGAGAAGGATTACTTTATCCTATCCTAGGTATTCCTTAAAGAGGTGGGGTTTCAGGTGTCTCCGGAAGGTGGTGATTGACTCCGCTGTCCTGGCGTCGTGAGGGAGTTTGTTCCACCATTGGGGAGCCAGAGCAGCGAACAGTTTTGACTGGGCTGAGCGGGAACTGTACTTCCTCAGTGGTAGGGAGGCGAGCAGGCCAGAGGTGGATGAACGCAGTGCCCTTATTTGGGTGTAGGGCCTGATCAGAGCCTGGAGGTACTGAGGTGCCGTTCCCCTCACAGCTCCGTAGGCAAGCACCATGGTCTTGTAGCGGATGCGAGCTTCAACTGGAAGCCAGTGGAGAGAGCGGAGGAGCGGGGTGACGTTAGAGAACTTGGGAAGGTTGAACACTAGACGGGCTGCAGCGTTCTGGATGAGTTGTAGGGGTTTAATGGCACAGGCAGGGAGCCCAGCCAACAGCGAGTTGCAGTAATCCAGACGGGAGATGACAAGTGCCTGGATTAGGACCTGCGCCGCTTCCTGTGTGAGGCAGGGTCGTACTCTGCGGATGTTGTAGAGCATGAACCTACAGGAACGGGCCACCGCCTTGATGTTAGTTGAGAACGACAGGGTGTTGTCCAGGATCACGCCAAGGTTCTTAGCGCTCTGGGAGGAGGACACAATGGAGTTGTCAACCGTGATGGCGAGATCATGGAACGGGCAGTCCTTCCCTGGGAGGAAGAGCAGCTCCGTCTTGCCGAAGTTCAGCTTGAGGTGGTGATCCGTCATCCACACTGATATGTCTGCCAGACATGCAGAGATGCGATTCGCCACCTGGTCATCAGAAGGGGGAAAGGAGAAGATTAATTGTGTGTCGTCTGCATAGCAATGATAGGAGAGACCATGTGAGGTTATGACAGAGCCAAGTGACTTGGTGTATAGCGAGAATAGGAGAGGGCCTAGAACAGAGCCCTGGGGGACACCAGTGGTGAGAGCGCGTGGTGAGGAGACAGATTCTCGCCACGCCACCTGGTAGGAGCGACCTGTCAGGTAGGATGCAATCCAAGCGTGGGCCGCGCCGGAGATGCCCAACTCGGAGAGGGTGGAGAGGAGGATCTGATGGTTCACAGTATCGAAGGCAGCCGATAGGTCTAGAAGGATGAGAGCAGAGGAGAGAGAGTTAGCTTTAGCGGTGCGGAGCGCCTCCGTGATACAGAGAAGAGCAGTCTCAGTTGAATGACTAGTCTTGAAACCTGACTGATTTGGATCAAGAAGGTCATTCTGAGAGAGATAGCGGGAGAGCTGACCAAGGACGGCACGTTCAAGAGTTTTGGAGAGAAAAGAAAGAAGGGATACTGGTCTGTAGTTGTTGACATCGGAGGGATCGAGTGTAGGTTTTTTCAGAAGGGGTGCAACTCTCGCTCTCTTGAAGACGGAAGGGACGTAGCCAGCGGTCAGGGATAAGTTGATGAGCGAGGTGAGGTAAGGGAGAAGGTCTCCGGAAATGGTCTGGAGAAGAGAGGAGGGGATAGGGTCGAGCGGGCAGGTTGTTGGGCGGCCGGCCGTCACAAGACGCGAGATTTCATCTGGAGAGAGAGGGAGAAAGAGGTCAGAGCACAGGGTAGGGCACTGTGAGCAGAACCAGCGGTGTCGTTTGACTTAGCAAACGAGGATCGGATGTCGTCGACCTTCTTTTCAAAATGGTTGACGAAGTCATCTGCAGAGAGGGAGGAGGGGGGAGGGGGAGGAGGATTCAGGAGGGAGGAGAAGGTGGCAAAGAGCTTCCTAGGGTTAGAGGCAGATGCTTGGAATTTAGAGTGGTAGAAAGTGGCTTTAGCAGCAGAGACAGAGGAGGAAAATGTAGAGAGGAGGGAGTGAAAGGATGCCAGGTCCGCAGGGAGGCGAGTTTTCATCCATTTCCGCTCGGCTGCCCGGAGCCCTGTTCTGTGAGCTCGCAATGAGTCGTCAAGCCACGGAGCGGGAGGGGAGGACCGAGCCGGCCTGGAAGATAGGGGACATAGAGAGTCAAAGGATGCAGAAAGGGAGGAGAGGAGGGTTGAGGAGGCAGAATCAGGAGATAGGTTGGAGAAGGTTTGAGCAGAGGGAAGAGATGATAGGATGGAAGAGGAGAGAGTAGCGGGGGAGAGAGAGCGAAGGTTGGGACGGCGCGATACCATCCGAGTAGGGGCAGTGTGGGAAATGTTGGATGAGAGCGAGAGGGAAAAGGATACAAGGTAGTGGTCGGAGACTTGGAGGGGAGTTGCAATGAGGTTAGTGGAAAAACAGCATCTAGTAAAGATGAGGTCGAGCGTATTGCCTGCCTTGTGAGTAGGGGGGGAAGGTGAGAGGGTGAGGTCAAAAGAGGAGAGGAGTGGAAAGAAGGAGGCAGAGAGGAATGAGTCAAAGGTAGACGTGGGGAGGTTAAAGTCGCCCAGAACTGTGAGAGGTGAGCCGTCCTCAGGAAAGGAGCTTATCAAGGCATCAAGCTCATTGATGAACTCTCCGAGGGGACCTGGAGGGCGATAAATGATAAGGATGTTAAGCTTGAAAGGGCTGGTAACTGTGACAGCATGAAATTCAAAGGAGGCGATAGACAGATGGGTAAGGGGAGAAAGAGAGAATGACCACTTGGGAGAGATAAGGATCCCGATGCCACCACCCCGCAGACCAGAAGCTCTCGGGTGTGCGAGAACACGTGGGCGGACGAAGAGAGAGCAGTAGGAGTAGCAGTGTTATCTGTGGTGATCCATGTTTCTGTCAGTGCCAAGAAGTCGAGGGACTGGAGGGAGGCATAGGCTGAGATGAACTCTGCCTTGTTGGCTGCAGATCGGCAGTTCCAGAGGCTACCGGAGACCTGGAACTCCACGTGGGTCGTGCGCGCTGGGACCACCAGATTAGGGTGGCAGCGGCCACGCGGTGTGGAGCGTTTGTATGGTCTGTGCAGAGAGGAGAGAACAGGGATAGACAGACACATAGTTGACAGGCTACAGAAGAGGCTACGCTAATGCAAGGAGATTGGAATGACAAGTGGACTACACGTCTCAAATGTTCAGAAAGTTAAGCTTACGTAGCAAGAATCTTATTGACTAAAATGATTAAAATGATACAGTACTGCTGAAGTAGGCTAGCTGGCAGTGGCTGCGTTGTTGACTTTGTAGGCTAGCTGGCAGTGGCTGCGTTGTTGACACTACACTAATCAAGTTGTTCCGTTGAGTGTAATAGTTTCTACAGTGTTGCTATTCGGGGGCTAGCTGGCTAGCTAGCAGTGTTGATTACGTTACGTTAAAAGAACGACAACAATTATCTTTGATACACAGACGGCTATGTAGCTAGCTATGTAG
The DNA here is from genome assembly GCF_021184085.1 of Oncorhynchus gorbuscha. Taxonomy (NCBI): domain Eukaryota; kingdom Metazoa; phylum Chordata; class Actinopteri; order Salmoniformes; family Salmonidae; genus Oncorhynchus; species Oncorhynchus gorbuscha. Next base: position 145,100 of record NW_025744755.1, read on the forward strand.
CTAGCTACGATCAAACAAATCAAACCGTTGTGCTGTAATGAAATGAAATGAAAAATGTGATACTACCTGTGGAGCGAAGCGGAATGCGACCGGGTTGTTGAGTGCGGAAGTTCTATTCAGTAGACGTTGGCTAGCTGTTGGCTAGCTAGCAGTGTCTCCTACGTTAAGGACGACAAATAGCTGGCTAGCTAACCTCAGTAAATTAAGATAATCACTCTAAGACTACACGCTCTAAACTACACAATTATCTTGGATACGAAGACAGCAAAGACAACTATGTAGCTAGCTAACACTACACTAATCAAGTCGTTCAGTTGAGTGTAATAGTTTCTACAGTGCTGCAATTCGGTAGACGGTGGACGTATGCTAGCTGGCTAGCTGCTGGGCAGATAGCAGTGTAGACTACGTTAGGACGACGAAATACAAGTTGCAATAGAAGTACTGTTTCACTATGTTGTCCTCTTTCTTTTCCTTTTTCTTCTGTCCTTCTTTTGTCCTTATTTTGTCTTCCTTTCTTCTGTTAACTAGATATTTTTTGTTGTTATTCTTTGTAAGCTAGCTAGCTTCTTCCAGGAGAGTCCCTAGCAACTGCTTAGCAACAAGTAAACAATTCTGCTAGCAATTCAGCTAGCTAAGATAACTGTACAATTTTATGAAAAATAGTTAATTTTTCAAAAGCCTGTCTTTTTGGTTTGTTCCTTGTTTTGTCTTCTATTGAGTCTTGCAGTTTTCTCTTGATTTTTTTTTTTTTTTTTACTACAACGATATTTTGCGTATTACACAGCAACGAGTTTTACAGCAGACGACTTGATATTCACAATCACTTGCTATCTAGAGGGGAAAACCTAGTTACAATGTAACAATAAAAATATACACTTTCCACTAAGCACTACATTATATGATGTAAATACAAACATGAATTGTGTTATCAGCTAGTAATTTTGTACTCGTGGAATTTAAGAGGACAGCAGCTAGAGGTCCGTGTATGGAGATTGTGAGAACTGTCCTTTTTCTGTTCTACTTGATCATTATTGCACCCTCCTGGTGTCCCAACTCTACCAGTCCGTGATGAGAAGAATGGAAATATTTATCTTTTCATATACTAACTGGCCACCAGACTACATAAACTATATCAATTGAACTGTAGTAATGGAATAGCAATAACTATAACGTTAGAAATAGGAATATGGCATGAAAGTGGCCTGCACAGAGCCCTCACCTCTATCCCATATTAATGCCCATGATTTTGCAATAAGCTGTTAGCAGATGTCCACATACTTTTGGTCATGCAGTGTATTTTAGCGTGTGTCCCAATTTAAAGCTTATAGTTCCCGTGATGCGTCACTCCTCCATTTTTCATGTGACCACAGACTGCCAATAAAATCGCGTTTGAGACATTCCGATTTAGCGATTGGCTGAACTCGGATGAAACTATTTAATTTTGAAATACTACACAGTCCGCACGAAAGAACGCCAGCAATCAAACAATTTGTTTTTGTTAAAATTAGCTAGCCATCTACAAGATAACTGTTCGAGAGAAATCCGAGAGCAAAGATTTGGTAATGACAAATTTGGATTGGTTGCCTATGTAACATAGCTAGCTAACTAAGCAAGATAACGTTAGCAAATATATTGAAGTAATAATTGCTAGTTAGTAACAGTAGATAGCTACCGTTAACTAGCGAACTGCTTAGTTAGAATAACAGTAACGTTATGTTAGCTAACTAATACATTTGCGTTTTTCAATTGAAAAACGGTAACGTTATTTGTTAGTTGCCGTTGGCAGGATTTTGAGTGTTCTGCAAACATGGCTTCGAACAACTTGTTCAATGTTGCCAAAAAGGATGAGAAGGGGAGAAATATTCAAGTCGTTGTGAGATGCAGGTAAGCTAAACGTGACTTGTATGAAACCAGTTGGGGACTTCAATACTAACATTTGGACATGGTGTCACAGCAACACTTGCCAGATGCAGTGCATTTGGAAAGTATTCACACCTCTTGCGCGTTATTCTAAAATTGCTTAAATAAAAACATTATCATTCTACACACTACCCCATAATGACAATGCAAAAACATGGTTTTAGACATTTTTTCCAAATGTATTAAAAAACACCTTATTTACGGAAGTATTTAGACCCTTCATGAGACTCGAAATTGAGCTCGGGTGCATACTGTTTCCATTGATCATCCTTGAGATTGTTCTACAACTGGATTTGAGTCCACCTGTTGTAAATTGATTGGACATGATTTGGAAAGGCTCACACCAGTCTGTAAGGTGCCACCGTTGACAGAGGAAAAACCAAGCTATGAGGTCAAATTAATTGTCCGTAGAGCTCCGAGACAGGATTGTCGAGGCACTTTCAATGTCTGCAGCATTGAAGGTCCCTGAGAAGTGGCAGCCATGATTCTTAATTGGAAGATGTTTGGAACCACCAAGAACTCATCCTAGAGCTGGCTGCAACGGCCAAACTGCGTAATCGGAGGATAACAGCCTTTGTTAGCGTGACCATCTGGTTTTGGTCACCTTTTCTGACCACAGACCGTTTGTCTGTGGAGATGGAAGAACCTTCCAGAAGGACAACAATCTCAGCAGCACTCCACCAATCAGGCCTTTATGGTAGAGTGGCCAGATGGAAACCACTTCTCATTAAAAGGCACATGACAGCCCGCTTGGAGTTTGCCAAAAGGAACCTAAAGGACTCTCAGACCATGAGAAACCAGATTCTCTGGTTTGATGAAACCAAGATTGAACTCTTTGGGCTGAATGCCAAGTGTCATGTCTGGAGGAAACCTGGCACCATCCCTACGGTGAAAAAATTATGATGCCACCACCATATGTGGGGATGTTTTTCAGCGGCAGGGAGACTAGTCAGGATTGAGGGAAAGATGAATGGAGCAAAGTACAGAGATCGTTGATAACTTGCTCCAGTTCTCTCCGGACCTCAGGCTGGGTTTAAGATTCATCTTCCAACAGGACAACCCTAAGCACAGAGCCAAGACAACTCAGGTTTGGCTTCAGGACAAGTCTCAATGTCCTTGAGTGGCCCAGCCAGAGCCGGACCTGAAGCCTATCTATCGAACACCTCTGGAGAGGCCTGAAAATAGCTGTGCAGCGACGCTCCCCATCCAACCTGACTGAGCTAGAGAGAATCTGCAGAGAAGATTGGGAGAAATATCTGTATTTGGGTAGTTTCTCCCAATCTTCTCTGCAGATTCTCTCTAGCTCGGTCAGTTGGATGGGGAGTTGTCCTGCGAAAATGTCAACATTTTTGCTTTGTCATTATTGGGTGTTTGTTTTTAGGGGGGGGGGACTGTAACGTAATAAAATGTGGGAAAAGTCCTGGGGTCTGAATACTTTAAGAATGCACTGTATCTAGGCTTAACTAATGTCTCGTTAACTTCTCTGCCCTTGCCTTTTCAGACCCTTCAACAACGCGGAACGCAAGTCTGCCTCCCATGGAGTTATTGATACGGTTGAAAACAGAAAAGAGATCAATGTGCGAACGGGAGGGATTGGCGACAAGGCGGCTAGGAAAATGTACACTTTTGATATGGTAACTAATGTTGTCTAAAATGGACTAACACCAATATCTACTTGGGTTGGAAGGCCATCTGTAAGGTTGCACATGTTATCAAACCCTCAGGTTTTTGGTCCAGCTGCAAAGCAAATTGACGTCTACAAGAGTGTTGTCTGTCCCATTTTGGATGAAGTGATAAGTGGATACAACTGTACAGTTTTTGCGTAAGTACTATGTAATAACTGACATCAAAATCATCTTTATTTGCCAAGTACATTTACTCATACTCTGAATTTGACTTGCTAATATGGTGCTGTAAGCCATGGGGCTGGGAATTGCCAGGGACCTCATGATACTGTCTGTTGTCTAACAACAAGTAACTCTTTATCCACACTATAGCAGAGGGTGTTCTTTAATGGAAGCCTCCAACGTAATCCATGTAGAATCAGGAATTCCCCAGGGCAGCTGTCCAGGCTCTTTTACTTTTTTATTTCTTGACTAATGACATGCCACTGGCTTTCAGTAAAGCCAGTGTGTCTATGTATGCGGATGACTCAAAACTGTGCACGTCAGCTACTACAGCAAGTGAAATTACTTCAACACTTATCAAAGAGCTGCAGTTTGTTTCAGAATGGTCGGAAATAAGTTAGTCTTAAATCTTTCAAACTAAAAGCATTGTGTTAGGTACATATCATTCACTAAACCTCAAGCGAATCTTGTAATGAGTATGGAAATTGAGCAATTTGAGATGACTAAACTGCTTTGAGTAAACATGGATTGTGACCTGTCATGGTCATAACATGTAACAGTAGCTAAGATGGCGAGAAGTCTGTTTTTATAATAAAGCGCTGCTCTGCATCAACACTCAAGGCAGGTCCCACAGGCCATAGTTTTGTCTCACCTTGACTACTGTCCAGTCGTTTGTGATCAGGTGCCACAAATTACAATTGGCTCGGAACAAGGCAGTACCACAGAGCCATGGCTACATGGAACCCTTCCCCAGATCTGTGCCTCGACACAATCCTGTCTCTGAGCTCTATGGACAATTCCTTTGACCTCGTGGCTTGGTTTTTGCTTTGACATGCACTGTCAACTGTGGGGCTATTCTGCCCTTGAGTTGCGTTCCCATGCAAAACTAGACAGATAGCTAACAACTAAGTCTTCAATAAAACTCCCAAGGCGTGACTTTTCTTGAATTAATATATTGAAAACGTTTATGTTGTGAAACTGCAAAATACAGAAAAGAATATACTTTAGAGTTCAATTCACACCGACATTCTGTAGCTGTACATTAAATATTTGAAGTTGCATAAATACAAAGCACGCGCTAAGGTACCATGCATCTGGCATGATGCCAAACCATATAGCTAATTGTTAACCATATGGTAATTGCTCCTTTCATTACTCTAATAATGTATAACCATCTATGTAGAATAACAAAGCATATTACACTAGAAACAGTAACAAAACTACAGTATCGTATATTTTACAATTCATTTGCATGACGCATGAGCAAAGTAATACAGCTAACGACATACACAAAAGGCATTGCAATTTGTGAGTAAATGCAACCAACATTGATATGTAAGAAACTCTATCAATAACAAGATTATCATCATTAGCTAAATGCTTGAATCGAACTTACAAACAAATATTTTTCCAAGGCTGAAGCGTGACAAGAAAGAACTACATTGAAAGACCTGCACCGTAGTGGTGGTTGTAGCTGCTTCTATGCGTGCAAAACAAATTCTGAACTTCCCGTTTGCATTGACTTTCTAAGTACCAGAAAGCGCCACTAGGGGGCAAATAACACCATTGAACACAATGAAAATCCAATTTAACCATTGTAATAAAATAATCTGTTACCTTCTAACAGGATGGCAGCACAGGGGCCTTTATATAGACAGGTGTGTGCCTTTTCAAATCATGTCTAATTGAATTTATCACAGGTGGACTCCCAAGTTGTAGAAGGATGATCAATGGAAACGGGGTCTGAATACTTACAGTTGAATTCAAAAGTTTATATACACCTAAGCCGAATACATTTAAACTCAGTTTTTCACAATGACATTTAATCCTAGTAAAAATTCCCTGACTTGGGTCAGTTAGGATCACCACTTTATTTTAATAATGTGAAATGTCAGAATGATAGTGGAGAATTTCAGCTTTTATTTCTTTCATCACATTCCCAGTGGGTCAGAAGTTTACATACACTCAATTAGTATTTGGTAGCTTTGCCTTTTTAATTGTTTAACTTGGGTCAAACTGTTCGGGTAGCCTTCCACAAGCTTCCCACAATAAGTTGGGGGAATTTTGGCCCATTCCTCCTGACAGAGCTGGTGTAACTGAGTCAGGTTTGTAGGCCTCCTTCCTCGCACATGGTTTTTCAGTTCTGCCCACAAATCTTCTATAGGATTGAGGTTGTGGCTTTATGGTGGTCTCTCCAATACCTTGACTTTGTTGTCCGTAAGCCATTTTGCCACAACTTTGGAAGTATGCTTGGGGTCATTGTCCATTTGGAAGACCCATTTGCGACCAAGCTGATGTCTTGAGATGTTGCTTCAATATAGCCACATAATTTTCCTGCCTTTATGATGCTATCTATTTTGTGAAGTACACCAGTCCCTCCTGCAGCAAAGCACCCCCACAACATGAGGCTGCCACCCCCGCGCTTCAATTGGGATTGTGTTCTTCGGCTTGCAATCCTCCCCCTTTTTCCTCCAAACATAACAATGGTCATTATGGCCAAACGGTTCTATTTTTTTGTTTCATCAGACCAGAGGACATTTCTCCGAAAAGGTCCATCTTTGTCCCCATGTGCAGTTGCAAACCTTAGTCTGTTTTTTTATGGTGGTTTTGGAGCAGTGGCTTCTTCCTTGCTGAGCGGCGTTTCAGGTTATGTCGTTATTGGACTCATTTTACTCTGGATATAGATACTTTTGTACCCGTTTCCTCAGCATCTTCACACGGTCCTTTGCTGCTGTTCTGGGGTTGATTTGCACTTTTCGCACCAAAGTCCTTTCATCTCTTGGAGACGGAACACCTCTCCTTCCTGAGTGGTATGAATGCTGCGTGGTCCCATGGTGTTTCTACTTGCGTACTATTGTTTGTACAGATGAACGTGGTAACTTCGGGTGTCTCCCAAGGATGAACCAGACTTGTGGAGTTCTACAACTTTTCTTCTGAGGGTTTGGCTGATTTCTTTAGATTCCCCCCCCTGATGAAAGCAGAGGCACGGAGTTTGACGGTAGGCCTTGAAATACAACCACAGGTACCTCTCCAATAGGCTAATTGACATCATTTGAGTCAGAGGTTTCTAAAGCCCTGACATTTTCTGGAATATTCCAAGCTGTTTAAAGGCACTGTCAGTTTAGTGTATGTAAACTTCTGACCCATTGAAATTGTGATACAGTGAAATAATCTGTATTTAAACAGTTGTTGAAAAAATAACTTGTCATGCACAAAGTAGATGTTCTAATTTCTGAGACTCATCTAAACTTGTTTTCTCATGGCTCTTGTCCCTCTGCAGCAAACATATGGTAGCAATATGTTTATATTTATTAAGGCTCTTCGCAGGGTCCAGCAACATTAAGGCAGTTAAAGTGCATTCGGAAAGTATACAGACACCTAGACTCCCCACATTTTGTTACATTACAGCCTTATTCTAAAATGTATATATTCCCCTTCACTAGCAAGCAATAGACAACATTTAGTGACATAGTACAGCGCAATCTACAAATTAACAAACAAAAACATGAGCAGCGACCAAACACCGAGTGCCCCCCCCCAAAAAAAGAAGCTGACATTGGCCACTGAAGACTTGTCTGTCTGTTTTTCTAAAATATTTTATTTAAATGGCTTTTGTTATGTAGATATGGCCAAACTGGAACAGGGAAGACCTTCACAATGGAAGGAGAAAGATCCCCGAATGAAGAATTTACATGGGAAGAGGTATAACATAATTGTGTCAGATTTGTCAGTTGACTGTTTAAGTTATTATCCTCTGTATGTGTACTGTGTGATTTGAATCTACTCTTTCAGGACCCTCTTGCTGGTATCATTCCCCGGACTCTTCATCAGATATTTGAGAAGCTGTCTGAGAATGGGACAGAGTTTTCTGTCAAGGTTTCCTTGCTGGAGATTTACAATGAAGAGCTGTTTGACCTGCTAAGTCCTTGTCCCGATGTCACTGAACGCCTTCAATTGTTTGATGATCCACGTAATAAGGTAGTACTCACTCTCACATTTATGTACGTTCCTAATTAGTTGAATTCCACAAGTGTCAACACGTCACTGCTGTTTCCATAGACAACCTGCTATTCCACCAATGGGGTGATGTTCTTAAACTAGTTATGTTTAAATGTACTTTCTGTCAATCAGAGGGGTGTCATCATCAAGGGCCTGGAGGAAATCACAGTACACAACAAAAATGAGGTTTACCAGATTCTGGAGCGTGGATCTGCCAAGAGAAAAACTGCCTCCACTCTTATAAATGCCTACTCCAGGTAAACCTGCATGTCTAACCAGCTAAACTTCTCATATAGCAAGGCGTTATAGTGTTTGAATAGTTTAATATTGATCTGCCCCTTTTTGTTTTTCAGCCGCTCTCACTCTGTATTCTCTGTCACGATTCATATGAAGGAAATCACCATTGAAGGAGAGGAACTGGTCAAGATTGGAAAACTGAATTTGGTACGGTTAACTGGTATTACCTACAAATATCATTGTCACATATCCTCTACCCGTGACTTACAAAGAAAGATCACACATTTGTCATGTATGTGCACCTGCTTGTGATACCCATCAGGAATTCTCGCCAACGTGACCTCCTCTTGTAGGTGGACCTTGCTGGCAGTGAGAACATCGGCCGATCGGGGGCTGTGGACAAGCGGGCGCGCGAGGCCGGCAACATCAACCAGTCTCTGCTGACACTGGGCAGGGTGATCACTGCACTGGTGGAGAAGAGGCCCCACGTGCCCTACAGGGAGTCCAAACTCACCCGTATCCTCCAGGACTCACTGGGAGGCCGTACCAAGACCTCCATCATCGCCACCGTTTCCCCAGCCTCAATCAACCTGGAGGTGTGTCTGGCTGTCTTATTGTCTCTTGGCATGTGTGTCTAGATTGATGTCTAGTTTTTAGCAATGCCTCAATACTAAATTTTTATTTCATGAAATCCCCAGGAAACTCTGAGCACGCTGGAATATGCCAACAGGGCCAAGAACATCATGAACAAGCCTGAGGTGAACCAGAAGTTGACAAAGAGAACTCTTATCAAGGTGAATATAAGAACTGAAACTCTAAATTGAAATTTGGAGAATTCTCTGTTTACTTTGTATTTTTTAAAGAATATCTTATTTGGTGAAATGTCTGGACTAAAATATTGTATTTTATCAGGAATACACAGAGGAAATTGAGCGTCTAAAACGGGATTTGGCTGCCACTCGCGACAAGAATGGAGTGTATTTGTCGTCTGAGAACTATGAGTAATTGCCCATTGTACAACACACATATTTTGTTCATGAACCAAACGTTTTTACTAATCTGTATTGGAATGTAATCACTTCAGAAGGAGAAAGTACAGGAGTTTAACATTTTATCACCCCACAGGAGCATGGCGGGCGTGATATCTTCCCAAGAGGAGCATATAACCGAATACACCGAGAAGATTGCATCAGTGGAGGAGGAGCTGAAGAGAGTAAGCATGTTTAAAAATGTCATTTACTTCCTGTTTTTGGATGAGCTGAACAATGGCTACTGGCTCCACATGACTAATCCAAAAATATTGTGATCGTCCCTCCTTCCCAGGTCTTTGAGCTGTTTGAGGATAGCAAGGATAAACTGGACCAGTGCCTCAATGATTTGGAGGATAAGAACCATAAGCTGGAGGAGACTCACAAGGACCTGCAGGAGACTAAGCAAAAGCTCACTGAGGAGGCGTTTATAGTGTCTGAGCTGGCCACCACTGAGGAGAAACTGTACACCACTGCAGACAAGGTTAGGGTGACGACATTACGGCCAGTACGAAAATGTATACACTCACTGCTGTAATTTGCTCTGGTTAACAGTTTAGTCTAAAAGACTAAAATGTTGTTTGAGCATGTACTGTATGACTGTCTGTTTTTAAGATTTAACCTTCTTTTTTTTCTCCAGTTGCTAACAACTGTTGATGTGAGCACCAAAGACGTATCTGACCTGCATGCTAAGCTAGAGAGGAAGAAGAAAGTTGAGGAGCACAACTCTGAAATCCAGATTAGTTTTACCGACCACATGGATGCTATGTTCAGCCAGATGCAGAACTCTGTGGAAGACCAGCGCAACAAGCACCAGAGCATGCTGGACTCCTACAAAACCTCAGTTGGTGAGCAGCTTGAAATGGACCGGTAGTTTAAAAGAGTGATATGAGCGCATCATAGGAATTAATATCTGATTTTAGTCTTTTGTGCCCTCAGAGGGTCTTCTTACAGTCAACGACAAAGCCTTCAAATGTGCCATGGCAACTGTTACCGCGGCCTTCTGCGGCATCAATAATCTGTTTACTGATGGCATGACCAAGTGTCAGGCTAAATTGATGGCGCAAGAGACTCTGTGTGCGGAGGCCAAAAACACTCTGCACCAGGTTTTGGTAAGGATAGAAATTAAGTCATGTCGGTTCTTGTTTTTTTCTGTTTTTGTATAAATCTGTATAAAGAGGTGTGATATTTCTTGATAAATATGATCCTGTTTTAACAGGAGGAGCACAAGTTGGAGCTTGAGGAGGTCCTGGAGGCCCAGATGTTGCCTGGTTTCAGTGCCATCATGGCCATGAATGACAGCCTGAAGAAGACACTGGGGAGCCACCATGCCCTGGCAGCTAAGGTAAGTGAAGCTGGCTGAAATAATGCATTGTATATACTCTAAATACTTTGCTTATGCATGTGTTAGACAATTTAATGAATGCTTTCTTTTTTCCCAGATGGCGTCCATGAAGGTGGAAATGACGTCGTTCTTCAGTGGCCATGCCCAGGACCTGGCTGCCCTGAGGGAGACTGCCTCAGCAGGTCTCGGCTCCCTAAAGACTGAGCACAACAACCTGAAGAAACAGATCAGCAGAGCAGACGAGGAGCATCAGACGGTACGGCCTGGGATCGATTTGGAGTGGTCTATCACCCTCTGCAATCATCTGAAAAAACAAGATGTCAAAGTAATACACTTTGATATGCACAATAGGGTTGCTCTGGCAATGTCTACTCTGCTTTTATACCGTTGGTCCAGTCTCTGTTAGACATCTGGATGTTGACAACAAAAAAAAACTTCTCACTATCAAGGCTTTTTGATCTGACCTTGGGACATCACCTCCCCTACAGGGCATGACCCAAGTGATCCAGTGTCTGCAGAACCAGCTCAACCTCCTGGCCATGGAGACCCAGAATAACTACGCCGGCCTGATGAGTGCCTCCGACGCCCTGCAGGTCCCTGTCCAGTCCCTTCAGCAGACCCTGCAAACGTAAGTGCAACTGGGCTGTCTTAACTGGGCCATTGGCCTAATGTGACGTGATATACCTGTTCATGACGTAGGGCTGTCCCGACTAAATGTATATATTCTTGTGGTTGACCAAAAGTCATCTATTGTAATTCTCAATGGATGTAAAAACAGCTGCCGTTTGAGGTGAAAACAACATTACTTTGAGAAGCTCCACAGGTCATTAGTGATGGTGCGTCAAGCCAATCAGAAATACTATCATATCCCCAAATAAACACTTTTTGGGACTACATTTTCACGGTAGCTTGTAGGCCTACTTCAATGTGTGCGTGTCCTTAATCAACATCGACCTCAGAGCTCCAAACAAAAGACTACTAAATTGACAATTTGTAAAATGGAATTAAATAAACCAAAACTGTAGCATAGGTTGTGCACTCAGCGAACAATGTGTCTGTGATATATGGCTACGGGCTTGTGTCCAGGCACTCCACGTTGCGCATATGAACAGCCCTTAGCCGTGGTATATTGGCCATATACCACACCTCCTCAGGCCTTATTGCTTAAATATACTACTGGTGATATATGTAATGGGGTATTGATATATGCAAACAATTCACACAATGAAGTTATGAATGTGCACAAATCTGCGGGAGAGTGCGCATTCTGGAGAGGGAAGTGCATTGTGCGTGCTCAATCTGACGTCTGCATTGGCCATGTAGCATTTACAGTGATATAGTCTCATCAGATGTCAGGGCATTCATACTTCTTGTGCTTAACCGCGCAATGCACAGCTGTTCTCAAAGAAGTGAGTTTGTTTATACAGGATGTACCGCCCCCACCTACCGTCAACCAATGTCATGGCAATGCGGAGCTGTACAGATCCCTTCTCATTGTTACAACATTTGGTACGTGCATGGCGATGCAGTACAGAGCTTGATTTCGCCTCTGCCTCTGGAGGCTCCGCAATTGTGTCAATCTCTCCATATGGAGCCTCAAACCACATTTTCAAATCAAACATAAATTGGCTTTTAGTCTTGGCCTCCAATGGATTAGTTCACGGAGTTGGGTGTGTGTTTTAGTGAAGCAGTAACACACAATCTTGGTCGACCAACAGCCTAACGACCAAACAATCGACCAGTTGACTACTTGGAGTCAGCCCTACCATGTCGTTGACTTTGTCCATTGAATCGGCATATTACTCTTTTCACTTGATGTTTGCCAGTGCATAGCCTCTAATTCATTTGATTCTGTCTTCCAGGAGATGTAGTGCAGCTGAGAACCAGACCGCAGCCCAAAAGGAGCGTCTAGCGTCCTCCACCGCCAGCCTTATCTCGGAGGTCCAGCAGACTGCCCAGGAGGCTCAGCATACGGTGGAGGAGTGCTCCGTCTACTGCAGCCACCTGCACAGCTCTCTGACCCAGCTGTGTGAGAGGAGTCTGCAATGGTGTGCCTCTACCAAGGACTGCACTGACTCCCATGCTCAGCTCACCCTGATGAGGGAGAACACCGCCTCTGCTCAGACCCTGCTACAGGTAAACTATACACTCAAGACAGAATATTGTGCAGTTTTACCTCAAACAGGGACTTGTTCATTTCATAAAGTACCACCATGTATTTTTGCTATTTAGCCAATTTTTCTTGGCCTAGAAGTTTCAGTTGTAAGAAATGATAAGAATACAAACAAAAGTAAATAGCTTAGTAGAATAGAATAAGCTCTTTAGTATAATACAGGAAGGCATAATTTATAGTCCAATATTTTCATGTGTTTTGGGCAAGGCATGGATTGGGGGAGTGGGAGTGTTTTTATATTGTGCAGTATTTAGCGATCATTAGTAATGTGTGTGTCATGAATGTACTGTATGTGTGCTCTAAGGTTTGTAGAGTCTGCAGTCCAGTTCAAGTGTTCAGCAGTCTGATGGCATGTTGGATACCAACCGTATCAGACCTCATTAGGGCTGACCCCATTTAGTTGACTGATCGATAGGCTGTTGGTCGAGCAATCGCAAATAGTTTTTTTCATGGTGCACTAGCTGTCTGATTCACCCCTGTTTCGGTCGACAAAACAATTGTGGAGGCCACGGATGGCACAGTCTTCACTCATGTGATACCTGAAATTGTATATGGTTATATTATGGGAAAATCATTATGCACCACTAATAAATATTTTGTAACATGCACATTCTCCTGTGTTTGATAGAGGTCGCTGTCCATGGTTCTGAAACAATCCTCAGTGTGCCATTGAATTGGCGCCTTTCCCTATGTTGCTATATGCATAATAGCAAAGTTAACCCGCGTATTGGTGTTGAGAACAATGTGGCGGAGGCAGCAGCGGAGTGAGGAAACAGTTCTTGCCTTTTTTTAATTGTCTAAGAAAATGTAGGAGATTGAATTTTATATTAGTACCAGTCCGGAGTTTGGACACGTATTCATTAAAAGGGCTTTTCTTTATTTGTACTATTTTCTACATTGTAGAATAATAGTGAAGACATCAACTATGAAATAACACATGGAATCATGTCGTAACAAAAGTGTTAAACAAATCTAAATATATTTTAGATTCTTCAAAGTAGCCACCCTTTGCCTTGACAGCTTTGCGTACTCTTGTCATTCTCTCAACCAGCTCCACCTGGAATGCTTTTCCAACGGTCTTGAAGGAGTTCCCACATATGCTGAGAGCTTGTTGGCTGCTTTTCTTTCACTTTGCGGTCCAACTCATCCCAAACCATCTCAATTGGGTTGAGCTTGGTGATTGTGGAGGCCAGGTCATCTGAAGCAGCACTCCACTCTTTCTTGGTCAAATAGCCCTTACACATCCTGGAGGTGTGTTGGGTCATTGTCCTGTTGAAAAACCAAATGATAGTGCCACTAAGTGCAAACCAGATGGGATGTCGTATCGCTGCAGAATGCTGTTAGCTATCCTGCTCAAGTGTGACTTGAATTCTAAATAAATCACTGACCTTGTCACCAGCAATTTAACATCACCTCTTCCTCCATGCTTCACGGTGGGAACCATGCAAGCAAAGATCATCTGTTCACCTACTCTGCATCTCACAAAGTCAAAGCTGTTGGAACCAAAAATTTGGACTCAGACAAAAGGACAAATTTCCACGGGTCTAATGTCCATTGCTTGTGTTTCTTGCCCCAAGCAAGTCTCTTCTTTATGATTATTGTCCTTTTTTATTGTGGTTTCTTTGCAGCAATTTGACCATGAAGGCCTAATTCATGCAGTCTCCTCTGAACAGTTGATGTCTGTTACTTCAACTCTGAAGCATTTATTTGGGCTGCAATCTGAGGTGCAGTTAACTCTAATGAACTGATCCTCTGCAGCAGAGGTGACTCTGGGTCTTCCTTTCCTGTGGCGGTCCTCATGGGAGCCAGTTTCATCATAGCGCTTGGTTTTTGCGACTGCACTTGAAGAAACTTTCAAGTTACTTGAAATGTCCTGGATTGACTGACCTTCATGTCTTAAAGAAATGACGGACTGTTGTTTCTTTGCTTATTTGGGCTGTTCTTGCCATAATATGAACTTGTCTTTTTCCAAATAGGGCTATCTTCTGTATACCACCTCTACCTTGTCACAACTCAACTGATTGGCTCAAACGCATTAAGATAAGAAATAACACAAATTCACTTTTAACAAGGCACACCTGTTAATTTTACATTTAAGTCATTTAGCAGACGCTCTTATCCAGAGCGACTTACAATCGGCAGAACACTAGACAACAGAGGAGGTGGTTGAAGATGGGATCTGCTTTCTGTCTTCAATCGGCAGAACACACACTTTGTGACCAAGTCGGAGTTCTCCAGTCGAGAAATGGAGAAAGCCTTTCCACACTCTTCACACTGGAGGATATGATAGCCCATTCCCTGAGCCTTCCTGGTCTCAATAACGGCAGGGATCTCTTCAGAATGTTCTATATTCCACAACCTGACAGTGATGTCCTTGGAAGCTGAGGCCACCCATTTTTTGTCCGCACTGATTGCCACATCTGTCACCCAATCTGCATGTCCCTTCAACTCCAGGGTCTTGCAGAGGGTCTCCATGTTCCACACAGCCACTGTTCTGTCATAATATGGTCATAGGCATACGTTAATTGAAATGCATTCCAGGTGACTACCTCATGAAACTGGTTGAGAGGATGCAAAGGATGGCTACTTTGAAGAATCAGGTACTTTGATTTTATACATTTGGTTACTACATGATTCCGTATGTTTCTCAGATTTAATGTCTTCACTATTCTACAATATCGGAAAAAAGAAACCCTGGAATGAGTAGGTGTCTACTTTTGACCTGTACTGTGTGCATGTATACATGCATACAGTGCATTCGGAAAGTATTCAGACCCCTTTACTTTTTCCATATTTTGATACGTAACAGTCTTATTCTAAAATGTATTTAAATAGTTTTATTACTCATCAATCTACACAATACTCTAATGACAAAGCAAAAAAAAAAAAAATAATTATGTTTACATAAGTGTTCAGACCCTTTACTCACCACTTTGAAGCACCTTCGGCAGCGATTACAGCCTCATCTTCTTGGGTATGACACTACAAGCTTGGCACACCTGTATTTGGTGAGTTTATCCCATTCTTCTCTGTAGATCCTCTGAAGCTCTCAGGTTGGATGGGGAGTGTTTCTTCACAGCTATTTTCAGGTCTCTCCGGAGATGTTCATGTCTGGTCTCTGGCTGGGCCACTCAAGGACATTCAGAGAACTCCTGTGTTCTTGGCTATGTGTCTAGGGTCATTGTCCTGTTGGAAAATGAAACTTAGCCCCAGTTTGTGCTCCTGAGCGCTCTGGAGCAGGTTTTCATCAACTATCTCTCTGTACTTTGTTCCCTCGATTCTGACTAGTCTCTCAGACCCTGCAGCTGAAAAACATCCACAGGATGATGCTGCCACCACCATGCTTCACTGTATAGATGGTGCCAAATTCCAAGCGGGCTGTCGTGTGCCTTTTACTGAGGAGTGGCTTCTGTCTGGTCACTACCATAAAGGACTGATTGGTGGAGTGCTGCAGAGATGGTTGTCCTTCTGGAAGTTTCTCCCATTTCCACAGAGGACCTATAGAGCTCTGTCAGTGACCATTGGTTTCTTGGTCACCTCTCTGACCAAGGCTTTTCTCCCCGATTGCTCAGTTTGGCTGTGCGGCCAGCTCTAGGAAGAACTAATTCCATTTAAGAATGGAGACCACTGTTCTTGGACCTTCAGTGCTGCAGAAATATGTTGGTACCCTTCCCCAGATCTGTGCCTCGACAATCCTGTCTTGGAGCTCTACGGACAACTCCTTGGACCTCATTGCTTGGTTTTTGCTCTGGTATGCACTGTCAACTGTGGAACCTTTTTATATAGACCTGTGTGTGTGCCTTTCCAAATTATGGCCAATCAATTGCATTTACCACAGGGGGAGTCCAAGTTGTAGAAACATCTCAAGGATCAATGAAACGGGATTTACCTTGGCTCAATTTCGAGTCTCATCGCAAAGGGTCTGAATACTTATGTAAAGGTATTTTTTTATATATTTTTTTTTATTCTTTTTCATTTTTAATACATTTACTCAAATTTCTAAACTGGTTTTTGCTTTGTCATTATGGGGTATTGTGTGTAGATTGCTGAGGATTCTTAAAAAAAATTTTTATTTTAGAATAAGGCTAACAATGTGGGAAAAGTCAAGGGGCCCGAACTTTCCAAAGGCACTGTATGTACACAGCATACGAGTCATTCATGCTTTGAAATGCAATCAAACCTTTTTAGTTTTAAAACGGAATAAGAAAGGGAGCTTTGAATAATTTTCCTACGTGATAAATAAACTGCAAATCACAAATGCATGCAACTGTTTTTCTCTTTACTGTTTTTAAAGGCTTCATATTTTTTCCTTAACACTCTGGTGCACTTATTTAGTGTGTGCACTTTTCCAAATGCTAAGAAAATAATATTGTATTCTAATCGCACCTGTTTGGCGCACAATACTCACGCAACGCTTGCTCCTATACCCTTTTTATCTCCAGTAGATGTCTTCCACAGAGCTGACTTTCCCTCCTGAGCAACTAGTAAACATTCGCCCGTTACGAGTAATTTTATCTAAGAGTGCACTTAAAGCATCAGACCAGCTCTGCGTGTAGGGTGTCTATATATTGAAAAGTACACCTTTTTTTCAGATTGGAAGAACAAACGGATGATTCTCGGTCGACCGACATTTGAGCGCATCAGAGTAGGATTCTATTATATTCCTTTACACAGACCAGTGCGGCATAACCAATGACAACTGCAGTAGGCCTATGTGCAAATAGACAATTGCCATATATGGATTTGTGCCATTCACTTTGAACTGGACTGTTTTACAGCACTAGCGGTTGTGATTTATGCAGCTCACGCTTTGATCTCAAAACAATTGCATGTAGCGACTTATTATTTGCTAGTTAGTGAATTATTAACCCAATTATAGCAAATTTGTGCTTCCTACAAAACGTGTACATTTTTCTAGCTATCTTTGAAAAGTGTGCCAAGTAAAGAGCTTTTCTTTGTCTTAAGGGGAAGTGTTTTATTTGAGACGAGTCTGAATAAGCTAAGTAGCCAATAGGCACAGAGTAGCATAACTTTTCTGATTCTCTTTAATAATGATACGGGAATAACTATGCCTTTTTTTATTTTGGTTTCTTGTATCAAACAATGTTCAGTCACCATCTTGTCTGAAGGAAAAGTTTCATGGAATGTAGGCCTACATTAAACACTATACATTGGCTGCTACTGTAGGCTGCATGATATAACCAATTTCCTTGTTAATTTTACATGATGCGTTTTCAAAAAATATATATTTTATGGTAAGCCACTCTGGTAGGTGTACATGTATGATCAAACAGTCACAGTAGGCTATTTGGCCACTGAAACAGTAAATTAAAGTGGGTACAGCCTCTGTTCACAGTAAACACGTGCTGGAAGTTGCACAAGGTTCAAGTTTGCGCTCAGCAGACCTGGAATTCGCTCCGTGCTGGAAAATATTAGTCTTGTACTACACTGTTCAGTTTTACAAAAATGGTTAGCTTCGAAATCCCTGAGCAGCTCATTGCATGTCGGTATTCATCATAACTGAAATCCTGACCGGTGTTTCTCTGTGGTGTGAATCAGAGGGTGGAGCAGAGCTGTGAGGAGAGGGTCCAGGAGGTGAGTGGTCAACTGACGCAGCAGCAAGGGCTTCTGGAGGAGGGTCTGAGCGCCTTGAAGGAGCAGACATCACTGGACCAGAACACTCTGGAACACCACTACATAGAACTCAAGGCCCACATGGAGGGTGGTGTGGTCAGTGTCCACAATTTCCTCAGCGAGCAGCTCAAAGAGGATGTCCCAACTGGTGAGCCTGCCGCGGATGTAATGCCATTTAAAATGTTAAATTGGCTTCTTTTTTTCTTCATGTATAGTCTGAGTCACTGACCTTGTTTTGTTCTGGCAGGTACAACTCCTCAGAGGAGGGAGTTTGTGTACCCATGTCTCCTGGCCAAGTCGAAGAGCAGAGCTGAACTGCTGGACAGCTTCCGCCACCAGCAGGAGGAGCTGCAGGCCACCCTGTTCCAGTGTGACACAGTAGAGGAGGAGAAGCAGGTTGATCAGGTACACATTAGATCCCAATTTTGCCTGGTTGGGTCATGTCGGTTTGGGGCAGTATGGCACATAACTCTCACGGTTACATTAAGGGAACTGTATACCAGAGGTTGACTGATTATGATTTTAACACAATACAGTTATTTTTTTAATATTTTTTTTTTAAATAAATTTGAGTACCCAAAAAAGGTCTGCCAATTTTGTATGCACGTGTAATAATGACAATTACAACAATACTGAATGAACAGTATTGTTTTAATTAATATAATACATAAATAAAATCAATCAATTTAGTCTCGAATAAACCTAAATTGAACATGTTTCATTATTTAATGCAAAAACAGTGTTGGAAAAGAAAGTAAAATTGCAATATGTGCCATGTAAAAAAAGCTAATGTTTAAGTTCCTTGCTCAGAACATGAGAACATACGAAAGCTGGTGGTTCCTTTTTAACATGAGTCTTCAATATTCCCAGGTAAGATGTTTTAGGTTGTAGTTATTATAGGACTTTCGCTCTATACCATCTGTATTTCATAGACCTTTGATTATTGGATGTTCTTATAGGCACTATAGTATTGCCAGTCTAATCTCGGGAGTTGATGGGCTTGAAGTCAATAACTTCGCTATGCTTCAAGTATTGCAAAGAACTGCTGGCAAACGCAGGAAAGTGCTGTTTGAATGAATGCTTTACATGCCTGCTGCTGCCTACCACCTCTGAATGCTATATCAAATAATAGACTCAATTCTAATAAACACACATACGAGCCTTAGGTCATTAATATGGTCAAATCCGAAACTATAATTTCGAAAACAAAACTAATTATTTCAGTGAAATATGGATCCGTTCCCTATTTTATCGAATGTGTGGCAAACCTAAGTCTAAATATTGCTGTTACATTGCACAACCTTCAATGTTATGTCATAATTATTTAAAATTCTGGCCAATTAATTAGTCTTTGCTAGGAAGAAATGGTCTTCACACAGTTCAACAAGCCAGACAACCCAAACTGCTACATATACCCTGACTCTGCTTACACTGAACGCAAGAGAAGTGACACAATTACAGGCACCGGGTTGATTATATGCAACGCAGGACAAGCTAGTTAAACTGGTAATATATCATCAACCATGTGTAATTAACTAGTGATTATGTTAAGCTTGATTTAAAAATATAAAAAAATAAGAATTTTGCTGCCTGCACTCACGTAACAGGTGGTCAGCCTGCCACGCAGTCTCCTCGTGGATTGCAATATAATCGAGTCCAAAAATGCAGATTACGATTGTTTTGAACTTGAAATCGTCCTAATTAATCTGTCATTCCGATTAATTGGTCAGCCTCTACTGTATACATGGACTATGAATACTGACTGATCTAGACTATTCAGCATGTAATGGGCAATAATGACATTGGAAAGGGTGAAGTTCAGTGTACAGAATACATGTTATGACATCTGTTGCCATAGGACTCTCTGGAGGACGAGTTGAGCGGCTACAACGACAGCTATGTCACTGAGCCATCTTATATCGACGAAAACCTCATGTGCTATGAGAATGGACGAGTGCCATTCTTCAAGGTAAGATTACCACAGGGTTTCTTTGTTAATGTACTGTCATCTCTTGCTCCTAGCCCCAGCTATGGCTTTGTTTGAATGTAATGTTTTCTCCTTTCAGCAAAAGGCATGCAAGAAGGAAAACAAATTCCTCAATCGTTCCAAGATGGCAGAAAATGACACTCACGATACCCCACTCAGGTCCAAATTACCACTCGGGTGTCAGAACTAGTAGAATGTGACTTTCCTTTTACCTGTTTTTAATATTTTCTTATTCTGTTCTGTTGGTAATGTTTTATTTTCCTATTATGCAGTCTTAAAAGGATTGACTGACATGAATGAGCTAGAACATTTAACTAATGTTCATTTGTCTGTATTAAACATATTTTTAAAGATGTCAGCGTCCTCTGAAATATACACGACTTTCTTACTTTCACTTAGTTAACTGCACCACAAGCCCATAATTGGAAGAATAAATGTAGCAGTTCTATAATTAAGCAATATGGCCCGAGGAGGTGTGGTATATGGCCAATATACCAAGGCTAAGGACTGTTCATATGTATGACGCAACAGTGCCTGGACACCCCTTAGCCGTGGTATATTGGCATTATACCACAAACCCCTAAGGTGCCTTATTGCTATTATAAACTGGTTACCAATGTAATTAAGGCAATAAAAATACCCGTGGTATACAGTCTCATATACAACAGCTGTCAGCAAATCAGCATTCATTTTTTATTTAACCTTTTTATTTAACTAGGCAAGTCAATTAAGAACAAATTGTTATTTTCAATGACTGCCTAGTGGCTTAACTGTGTCTTCAGGGGCAGAACGACCGATTTGTATCTTGTCAGCTCGGGGATATGAACTGGCAACCTTTCGGTTACTAGCTCAACACTCTAACCACTAGGCTACCCTGCCGCCCCATTCATGGCTCAAACCACCCAGTTCTCTAATGTAATTTATCATACTGTCAGGGGTGTAGTGCTTTTTATTACATATTTAGGTGAGAGTGCGAGAAATGTAATGAATTACATTTGTTGTACCGACTGATTTGAATATCATTATGAACTGGGTGGTTCGAGCCCTGAATGCTGATTGACTGATAGCCGTGGTATATCAAAATATACCACTGGTATGACAACACATTTATTTTTACTGCTCTAAGTTGGTAACCAGTTTATAATAGCAATGAGGCACCTCGGGTTTGTGGTATAATGCCAATATACCACGGATAAGGGCTGTATCCAGGCACACCGCGTTGGGTCGTGCCTTAGAACAGCCCTTAGCTATGGTATATTAGCCATATATCACACCCCCCTTGTGCCTTCATTAATTCTAGACTATGTGCTTAAAATGAATGGGAATATGCATTTAAATCTTGAGGAATTTACGCTTGTGACTTAAAGCAGGTGGTGTTAACAAACTAGCATTTCTTTTTAGGCATATTTTGTTTCCACATTATTGACATGATAGATATTAGCTGAATCTTTTTTTAAACCCACACACAACTGAAATGAGTGGCTACTTTGACACTGACAAATTGAGATCAATCTGGTCTTGAATTCAAACAATATCCCAGGCCAGTGAAGCAATACACCGATTGTACAATATTAGGAGGCAATATCTACAGTATATTAGACTACTAAATACAATTGTGCTTGTTAAATTTCTGGAGGTTTTTTATTTCGGCTCTTGAAGCGTGGGACCAAAACATTACTTTGTGTTTATATTTTTGTTCAGTATATTTCTGGCCAGACTGGATCAGATAAATGGACAAGTGGGGCTCTGTTTCGCTCACTCGGATGCTTTCTTGGATGACACACTAGTGCATTGAAAGTATTCCAACCACTTGACTTTTTCCACATTTTGTTAAGTTACAGCCTTATTCTAAAATTGGTGAAATAGTTTTTTCCCCTCAATAATCTACACACAAGACCGCATAATGACAAAGCAAAAACTTTCTTTTTTAAATAAACATTTTTGCAAAATATCACATTTAGCAGATGTTATTGTGGGTGTAGTGAAATGCTTGTGTTCCTCGCTCAAACAGTGCAGTAATATCTAATAATTGACTACAATACACCAAATAGTATGTAAACATGTATTAAAGTGACCAGTGATTCCATGTCTATGTATATAGGGCGGCAGCCTCAAAGGAGCAGGGTTGAGTAACCGGGTGGTAGCTGGCTAGTGATGGCTATTTAACAGTCTGATGGCCTTGAGATAAAAGCAGTTTTTTTTTAGTCTCGCATTCCCAGCTTTGATGTACCTGTACTGACCTTGGCTTCTGGATGGTAGCGGGGTGAACAGGCTGTGGCTCGGGTGGTTGATGCCTTTGATCTTTTTGGTCTCCCTGTGACATCTGGTGCTGTAGGTGTCCTGGAGTGCAAGCGGTGTGCCCCCGGTGATGCGTTGGGCAGACTGCACCACCCTCTGGAGAGCCCTGCGGTTGCGGGCAGTGCAGTTACCAGGTGGTGATGGAGCCCGACAGGATGCTCTCAGTTGTGCATCTGTAAATGTTTGTGAGCCACCTGAGGTTTAAGAGACGCTGTTGCGCCTTCACACGATCTGTGTGGGTGGACCATTTCAGATCGTCGGTGATGTGTACGCAGAGGAACTTAAAAGGTTTTCACATTCTCAACTGCAGTCCCGTCAATGTGGATAGGTGTGTTCTCTCTGCTGTTTCGTGTTTTTCAGGTCTCTCCAGAGATGTACGATCAGGTTCAAATCCGGTCTCTGGCTGTGCCACTCAAGGACATTCAGAGACTTGTCCCAAAACCACTGCTGCCTTGTCTTAGCTGTGTGCTTAGGGTCGTTGTCTTGTTGGAAGGTGAATATTTGCCTCAGTCTGAGAACCTGCTCCAGAGCGTTCAGGACTTCATCATTGATCTCTCCGTTCATCTTTGCCTCCATCCTGACAAGTCTCCCAGTCCCTGCCGCTGAAAAACTTCCCCACAGCATGATTATGTTGCCATCACCATTTTCCACCGTAGGGATGGTGCCAGCTTTCCTCCAGACAGTTCAATCTTGGTTTCATCAGACCAGAGAATATTTTAGGTGCCTTTTGGCAAACTCCAAGCGGGCTATCATGTGCCTTTTACTGAGGAATGGCTTCCATCTGGCCTCTCTACCATAAAGGCCTGATGGTTGTCCTTCTGGAAGGTACTCCCACCTCCACAGAAGAACTCTGGATCTCTGTCAGAGTGACCATCGGGTTCTTGGTCACCTCCCTGACCAAGGCCGTTCTCCCCTGATTGCTAAGTTTGGCCAGTTCTAGGGGGAGTCTTGGTGGTTCCAAACTTCTTCCATTTAAGAATGATGGAGGTGACTATTCTTAGGGACCTTCAATGCTGCAGAAATATTTTGGTACCCTTCCCCAGATCTGTGCCTCGACACAATCTTGTCTCTGAACTCTACGGATTATTCCTTCAACCTCATAGTGCATGTCTAGGTAAAAACCAAGCTGTCAGCTGTGGGACCTTTATATAGACAGGTATGTGCCTTTCCAAATCATGTACAATCAATTGAATTTACCACAGGTGGATTCTTATGTTTTAGAAACATATCAAGGATAATATATGGAAACAGGATGCACCTTAGCTCAATTTTGAGTCTCATAGCAAAGGCTCTGAATACTTTTGTAAGTAAGGTATTTCTGTTTTTCAATTTTAATAAATTCACCCCAAAAAAATTCATTTTTGTCATTATGAGCTATTGTGAATAGATTGCTGAGGACAACAATGTCATCAATTTTATAGTAAGGCTGTAATGTAACAAAATGTGGAAAAAGGCGATCAGTCTGAATAATTTCTGAATGCACTGCATATACACAATTATTTGGACACCCCTTCCAATTAATGGATTAGACTATGTCAGCCACACCTGTTAGTGACAAGTGTATTAAATCGAACAAATAGCCATGCGATCTCCATAGACAAACATTGGCAGTAGAATGGCCTTACTAAAGAGCTAAGTGACTTACAACGTGGCACTGTCATAAGTTGGCACCTTTCCAACAAGTCAGTTTCCTGCCTCTGGTTTGATGAAACAAAAATAGAACTGATGGAGATAATGACCATCGTTATGTTTGGAGGAAAAGGGGGAGGCTTGCAAGCCGAAGAACACCACCCCAACCGTGAAGCACAGCAGCATCATGTTGTGGGGGTACTTTGCTGCAGGAGGGACTGGTGCATGTCACAAAATAGATGGCATCATAAAGGAGGAAAAATATGTGGATATATTGAAGCAACATCTTAAGACATCAGTCAGGAAGTGAAAGCTTGGTCGCAAATGGGTCTTCCAGATATACAATGACCCCAAGCATACTTCCAAAGTTGTGGCAAAATGGCTTAAGGACAATGAAGTCAAGGTATTGGAGTGGCCATCACAAAGCCCAGACCTCAATCCCATAGAAAATTTGTGGGCAGAACTGAAAAAGCGTATGCAAGCAAGGAGGCCTACAAACCTCACTCAGTTACACCAGTTCTTTCAGGAGAAACGACCCAAAATTCACCCAATTTATTGTGGGAAGCTTCTGGAAGGCTACCTGAAACATTTTTACCCAAGTTAAACAATTTAAAGGCAATGCTACCAAATACTAATTGAGTGTATGTAAACTTCTGACCCACTGGGAATGTAATGAAATAAATAAACGCTGAAGTAAATCATTATTTCTACTATTATTCTGACATTCACATTCTTAAAATAATGTGGTGATCCTAATTTACCTAAAACAATGCATTTTTACTGGGATTAAATGTCAGGAATTGTGGAAAAACTGAGTTTAAATGTATTTGGCTAAGGTGTATGTACACTTCCAACTCTATAATGGTGTGGGTCCTTTCCTGTTTCCGCATGATACTGCCCCAGTGCACAAAGCTAGGTCCATACAGAAATGGTTTGTAGAGATCGGTGTGGAAGAATTTGACTGACCTGCACAGAGCCCTGACCTCAACCCCATAAATCAAATTTTATTTGTCACATACACATGGTTAGCAGATGTTAATGCGAGTGTAGCGAAATGCTTGTGCTTCTAGTTCCGACAATGCAGTGATAACCAACAAGTAATCTAACTAACAATTCCAAAACTACTGTCTTATACACAGTGTAAGGGGATAAGGAACATGTACATAAGGATATATGAATGAGTGATGGTACAGAGCAGCATACAGTAGATGGTATCGAGTACAGTATATGCATATGAGATGAGTGTGTAAACAAAGTGGCATAGTTAAAGTGGCTAGTGATACATGTGTTACATAAGGATGCAGTCGATGATGTAGAGTACAGTATATACATATGCATATGAGATGAATAATGTAGGGTAAGTAACATTATATAAGGTAGCATTGTTTAAAGTGGCTAGTGATATATTTACATCATTTCCCATCAATTCCCATTATTAAAATGGCTGGAGTTGGGTCAGTGTCAATGACAGTGTGTTGGCAGCAGCCACTCAATGTTAGTGGTGGCTGTTTAACAGTCTGATGGCCTTGAGATAGAAGCTGTTTTTCAGTCTCTCGGTCCCAGCTTTGATGCACCTGTACTGACCTCGCCTTCTGGATGATAGCGGGGTGAACAGGCAGTGGTTCGGTGGTTGATGTCCTTGATGATCTTTATGGCCTTCCTGTAACAACGGGTGGTGTAGGTGTCCTGGAGGGCAGGTAGTTTGCCCCCGGTGATGCGTTGTGCAGTCCTCACTACCCTCTGGAGAGCCTTACGGTTGAGGGCGGAGCAGTTGCCGTACCAGGCAGTGATACAGCCCGCCAGGATGCTCTCGATTGTGCATCTGTAGAAGTTTGTGAGTGCTTTTGGTGACAAGCCGAATTTCTTCAGCCTCCTGAGGTTGAATAGGCGCTGCTGCGCCTTCTTCACGACGCTGTCAGTGTGAGTGGACCAATTCAGTTTGTCTGTGATGTGTATGCCGAGGAACTTAAAACTAGCTACCCTCTCCACTACTGTTCCATCGATGTGGATAGGGGGTGTTCCCTCTGCTGTTTCCTGAAGTCCACAATCATCTCCTTAGTTTTGTTGACGTTGAGTGTGAGGTTATTTTCCTGACACCACACTCCGAGGGCCCTCACCTCCTCCCTGTAGGCCGTCTCGTCGTTGTTGGTAATCAAGCCTACCACTGTTGTGTCGTCTGCAAACTTGATGATTGAGTTGGAGGCGTGCGTGGCCACGCAGTCGTGGGTGAACAGGGAGTACAGGAGAGGGCTCAGAACGCACCCTTGTGGGGCCCCCGTGTTGAGGATCAGCGGGGAGGAGATGTTGTTGCCTACCCTCACCACCTGGGGGCGGCCCGTCAGGAAGTCCAGTACCCAGTTGCACAGGGCGGGGTCGAGACCCAGGGTCTCGAGCTTGATGACGAGCTTGGAGGGTACTATGGTGTTGAATGCCGAGCTGTAGTCGATGAACAGCATTCTCACATAGGTATTCCTCTTGTCCAGGTGGGTTAGGGCAGTGTGCAGTGTGGTTGAGATTGCATCGTCTGTGGACCTATTTGGGCGGTAAGCAAATTGGAGTGGGTCTAGGGTGTCAGGTAGGGTGGAGGTGATATGGTCCTTGACTAGTCTCTCAAAGCACTTCATGATGACGGAAGTGAGTGCTACGGGGCGGTAGTCGTTTAGCTCAGTTACCTTAGCTTTCTTGGGAACAGGAACAATGGTGGCCCTCTTGAAGCATGTGGGAACAGCAGACTGGTATAGGGATTGATTGAATATGTCCGTAAACACACCGGCCAGCTGGTCTGCGCATGCTCTGAGGGCGCGGCTGGGGATGCCGTCTGGGCCTGCAGCCTTGCGAGGGTTAACACGTTTAAATGTCTTTGGGATGAATTGGGACTCCGACAGCAAGTCAGGCATAATTGCCCAACATCAGTGCCCGACCTCACTAATTATCTTGTGGCTGAATGGAAGCAAGTCCCTACAGCAATGTTACAACATCTAGTGGAAAGCCTTCCCAGAAGAATGGAGGCTGTTATAGCAGCAAAAGAGGGACCAACTCCATATTAATGCCCTTGATTTTGGAGTAGGTTGTTCGACAAGCAGGTGGCCACACACTTTTGGTAATGTAGTGTCGTTTCAGCAGAGAGGAAAAGGCGAAACGAGAGAGCTCACTCACCAAAATGTTTCTAGAATAAGCCTAATGCGTTTCCATGTGCATAATATGCAGACCCAAGCTTGTCGCCTGACGGATGTATGAGCATTTCGTCATTATAATATATGCCATTTAGCAGACGCTTTTATCCAAAGCGACTTACAGTCATGTGTGCATACATTCTACTTATGGGTGGTCCCGGGAATCGAACCCACTACCCTGGCGTTACAAGCTCCATGCTCTACCAACAACCCACTACCCTGGCGTTACAAGCGCCATGCTCTACCAACTGAGCTACAGAAGGACCCACCATTATATACAGATCTCTGGTTTTAGTCTCTTGGGAATTGGAAAGGAAAATTGTCGGGTGCACTGTTAGTAGCTGGATTCCCCTCAAGTGAATTGCTATTTCGCCAAAAGTATAGGTTATAATTACTCCTGTTTAAATAAAAAATCATACAAAATACTTCACCAGGGAGCATTACTTAGCCACAGATGATCATTAGCTTCTTTAAAAAATGTTTGCTGTGAATTTATTCAAATCACAAATGTGTTGGCATATGCCTACTTGGGAAGACCGCAATTTGGGTCGTGAGTGTGGCAATAGGTCTAACTGATTGAGTTGACACTGTCAGGGGTGTGTGGCTAAAATATGGTGCGTCTCTCTCCGGAATGCATGCACTCAGCTCTCCAAAATGCACTCAGCTGTCTCCCGCCAATTCTTGTGCATTCATGTTTCATTGTGTGAATTGTTTACCCTTTCATTGTTTTTTGATCAATTCCCCATTGCACGTGTCACTCGTAGGCCTAAGAAATGTACTGTTAATCCCCCGTTATTTGGCTACATTGATTTCTGTTAATGCACGTTTTAATTCGTCATTTACCATTCTCATTCTCGGACTGGAAACGTTGTTTGTGGAGTTCACAACCTCCTACACTTGTAAGAAACAAGTTTTGGTTTATTACAGAATCATTACGAATTGTGTAACATTTCAAAAAATATATATCGTTTTGAGTGCTCAATGTGAGCAATGTGCATGTGCCTGGATCCAGCGCTGATTTTAGCAAATCTTTAGTAAACGCAAACTACCCCAAAAATGTGGGTGGGTGCATGCCAGCAAAACCACTACACAACAATAAACAATACATGAATTGCATTATAACGGTGCCCACAAACTGTTTGGGTCTAAATAAAACTGTCCCAACAGCAGTCCCAACACCTTACCACTACTACACCTGGC
Organism: Oncorhynchus gorbuscha; assembly: GCF_021184085.1. Lineage (NCBI taxonomy): Eukaryota > Metazoa > Chordata > Actinopteri > Salmoniformes > Salmonidae > Oncorhynchus > Oncorhynchus gorbuscha. The sequence continues at coordinate 173,570 of NW_025744755.1, forward strand.
TATCAGCTGAGCCTCGTCTGACAGTGAAACAGTTCATTCAGCCTCAGTTACTGCCTTTAAAAAAAACATCGCTGATATGGCTGAATTGCTTAAACAAATGTGGTTTCTATGAATAATTTAGATGTACAAACTATGGCATAAGGTCACGACGAGCGGATAAGAGGTAATCAGTCATTTCAATGAAGACATTAATGAGCGAGCTAGGACGGACATGGTCAATATAACTATTTACTCAACACTTTTGAAATGTAAAGCGACATAATTCAGAACATGGGCCGTTCTTACAGTATTCTCCCTGTACAGCAAGTCAGAACCATTGGATAAATAAATGGGGCATATAAGCAGACAATGAAGGCTCTTACAATAATCGAAGATGACATTTCTCTAAAACAGGCTATAGACTACATGTGCACCACAAAGTCAGAACAGTAGGTGAAATTATGAGGGGAAAAATGAACAAATTATTAGGGTGAGGCACATGGGTTACTAACAGCTTACTACACAACATACACTTACTATTATTTTCCTAGCTACAGATAGTATTCCCCTAGCATATTACATAATTTATGCAGCAGCATACAAGACATTTTTGGACTCACCTTGTGCTGTGCTCACTTGAACAGCGCAGCAGTCCTTTGTGGGGAAATCTTGTGTTTACACTTTGCCATCAAAGTCTGGCATTCTCTGGATTTATGGTGCTTTCAAGACAACTGGGAACTTGGAAAAAACAAGGTTGAATCATGATGACATCAGTGATCTTCAGGTCAGAGCTCTAGAAAGAGGCCAGAGTTCCTGACTTGCAATTCCGAGTTAGATGACCGTGCAAAACATATTTTCCTAGTTGGAGCTCCTCCATTGTCTTGAACTCACTGAAATTAGTTTTCCTAGTACCAACTTTCCAGTTGTTTTGTGCGCGGCAGAAGTCATGCTGGATTGACAACATGGCCAATGTTGAATATTTAGCCTTTTAAACTTGGAAAAGAGACCCTTAAACCTAGACTTGGGACCACACACCAACTTCACTGAATAGCAGGCTAGTGATTGATTTGCAATGCTTGCAGGTAGCCACTGATTCCTTCCAAACCACTCATTGTTGAATTTGCGATTTCCAACTTGTTGTGTAATGTTTATGTTCAATGGCCGATGAGCACTGATACGTTTTATCTATAATTTCTCTTCATTATTTCTCTTCAGAATGAAAAGGATTTGCCAGTAGACTTGTTGACTTGATTCATGATGATGACTGCTAGCTTGCTAGCTAAGATTTTGAAAGTATGATGTTGACATGATCAGTCCAATCAAAGATACTGTAGAAACAGTGGCAAGAAAAAGTATGTGAACCCTTTGGAATCACCTGGACTTCTGCATAAATTGGTCATACAATTTGATCTGATCTTCATCTAAGTCACAACAATAGACAAACACAGTGTGCTTAAACTAATAACACAACAATTATTGTATTTTTCTTGTCTATATTGAATACATAATTTAAACATTCACAGTGTAGGTTGTAAAGGGTAATGACTCTAGGGTAATGACTCCAAAAGCTAATTGGAGTCAGGAGTCAGCTATCCTGGAGTCCAATCAATGAGATGAGATTGGAGATGTTGGTTAGAGCTACCCTGCCCTATAAAAAACACTCACAAAATTAGAGTTAGCTATTCACAAGAAGCATTGCCTGATGTGAACCATGCCTCGAACAAAAGAGATCTCAGAAGATTTAAGATTAAGAATTATTGACCTGCATTAAACTGGAAAGGGTTATAAAAGTATCTCCAAAAGCCTTGATGTTCATCAGTCCACTGTAAGACAAATTGTATATAAATAAAGTTCAGCACTGTTGCTACTCGCTATGAAGGGCTCTTCTGCAAAGATGACTGCCAGAGCACAGCGCAGAATGCTCAATGAGGTTAAGAAGAATCCTAGAGTGTCGGCTAAAGACTTACAGAAATATCTGGAACACGTAAACCACTAAACAAGAATGGTATTCATGGGAGAACACTATGGAAGAAGCCACTGCTGTCCAAAAACAAAACATTTCTGCATGTCTGAAGTTCGCAAAAGAGCACCTGGATGTTCAGCAGTGCTACTGGCAAAAAAATGAAACTAAAGTTCAGTTTTTTGGAAGGAACACACAACACTATGTGAGGAGAACAAAAGGCACAGCACTCTAACATCAAAACCTCATCCCAACTGTACAATATGGTGGAGGGTGCATCATGGCTTTGGGCTGCTTTGCTGTCTCAAGGCCTGGAAAAGTTTGCTATCATCGACGGAAAAATGAAATCCCAAGTTTATCAATACATTTTGCAGGAGAATGTAGGGATATCTGTGCGCTAATTGAAGCTCAACATAAGTTGGGTGATGCAACAGGCCAACAACCCACAACACAAGTAAATCAACAACAGAATGGCTTCAAAATAAGAACATATGCCTTCTGGAGTGGCACAGTCAGAGTCTTGACATCAACTCAATTGAGATGCTGTGGCATGACCTCAAGAGGGGTTCACAACAGACATCCCAAGAATATAGCTGAAGTGAAACAGTTTTGTAATGAGGAATGGTCCAAAATTCCTCCTGACCGTTGTGCAGGTCTGATCCGCAACTACAGAAGGTTAATCAGAGGTTATTGCTGCCAAAGGAGGGTCAACCAGTTAATAAATCCAAGGGATCACGTACTTACCCCACCCTGCACTGTGAATGTTTACACAGTGTTCAATAGAGACATGAAAACGTATAATTGTTTGTGTGTTATTAGTTTAAGCAGACTGTGTTTGTCTGTTGTTGTGGGGCCCCACATGGGTGCATTCTCAGCCCTCTCCTGTACTCCCTGTTCACCCATGACTGTGTGGCCATGCACGCTTCCAACTCAATCATAAGGTTTGCAAACGACACTACAGTGGTAGGCTTGATTACCAACAACGCCTAGATGGCCTACACGGAGGAAGTGAGGGACCTCGGAGTGTGGTGTCAGGAAAATAACCTCACACTCAACGTCAACAAAACAAGGAGATGATCGTGGACTTCAGGAAACAGCAGAGGGAACACCCCCCCTATCCATATCGCGGGACAGTAGTGGAGAAGGTGGAACGTTTTAAGTTCCTCAGTGTACATATCACGGACAAACTGAAATGGTCCACCCACACAGACATCGTGGTGAAGAAGGCGCAACAGCGCCTCTTCAACCTCAGGAGGCTGAAGAAATTTGTCTTGTCACCAAAAACACTCACAAACCTTTACAGATGCACAATCGAGAGCATTCTGTTGGGCTGTATCACTGCCTGGTACGGTAACTGCTCCGGCAACAACCGTAAGGCTCTCCAGAGGGCAGTGCGGTCTGCACAACGCATCACCGGGGGCAAACTACCTGCCCTCCAGGACACCTACACCACCCGATGTCACAGGAAGGCCAAAAAGATCATCAAGGACAAGAACCTACCCTTACATACCCTACATTACTCATCTCATATGTACAGTGGGGCAAAAAGTATTTAGTTAGCCACCAATTGTGCAAGTTCTCCCACTTAAAAATATGAGAGAGGCCTGTAATTGTCATCATAGGTACCCTTCAACTAGGACAGACAAAATGAGGAGAAGAAATCCAGAAAATAACATTATAGGATTTTTAATGAATTTATTTGCAAATTATGGTGGAAAATAAGTATTTGGTCAATAACAAAAGTTTATCTCAATACTTTGTTATATACCCTTTGTTGGCAATGACAGAGGTCAAACGTTTTCTGTAAGTCTTCACAAGGTTTTCACACACTGTTGCTGGTATTCTGGCCCATTCCTCCATGCAGATCTATATTTTGGTTTCAGCTGACCATATGACATTCTCCCAATCTTCTTCTGGATCATCAAAATGCTCTCTAACAAACTTCCGACGGGCCTGGACATGTACTGGCTTAAGCAGGGGGACACGTCTGGCACTGCAGGATTTGAGTCCCTGGCGGCGTAGTGTGTTACTGATGGTAGGCTTTGTTACTTTGGTCCCAGCTTTCTGCAAGTCATTCACTAGCCCCCCCCCCCCCCCCCCCGTGTGGTTCTGGGATTTTTGCTCACCGTTCTTGTGATCATTTTGACCCCACGGGGTGAGATCTTGCGTGGAGCCCCAGATCGAGGGAGATTATCAGTGGTCTTGTATGTCTTCCATTTCCTTATAATTGCTCGAATTGGTGATTTCTTCAAACCAAGCTGCTTACATATTGCAGATTCAGTCTTCCCAGCCTGGTGCAGGTCTACAATTTTGTTTCTGGTGTCCTTTGACAGCTCTTTGGTCTTGGCCATAGTGGAGTTTGGAGTGTGACTGTTTGAGGTTGTGGACAGGTGTCTTTTATACTGATACGTTCAAACAGGTGCCATTAATACAGGTAATGAGTGGAGGACAGAGGAGCCTCTTGAAGAAGAAGTTACAGGTCTGTGAGAGCCAGAACTATTGCTTGTTTGTAGGTGACCAAATACTTATTTTCCACCATAATTTGCAAATAAATTCATAAAAAATCCTACAATGTGATGTTCTGGATTTTATTTCTCATTTTGTCTGTCCTAGTTGAAGTGTACCTATGATGAAATTGACAGGCCTCATCTTTTTAAGTGGGAGAACTTGCACAATTGGTGGCTGACTAAATTATTTTTTGCCCCACTGTATATACTGTACTCTATACCATCTACTGCATCTTGCCTATGCCGCACGGACATTGCTCATCCATATATTTATGTACATATTCTTATTCATCCCTTTACACTTGTGTGTATAAGGTAGTTGTTGTGAAATTGTTAGTGCAGTAATATCTAACAAGTAATCTATCGGAACTAGAAGCACAAGCATTTCGCTACACTCGCATTAACATTTGCTAACCATGTGTATGTGACCAATACTATTTGATTTGATTTGACTTAGATGAAGATCTGATCAAATTCTATGACCAATTTATGCAGAATTCCAAGTAATTCCAAAGGGTTCACATACTATTGCTTGCCACTGTATAACTTGATTTGACTTAATTTTATCTGTGGCCATTGACCTTGTGCCTTTTTCGATGGGCACTTCTAATGTAATTCTATGGCAGCACTGAAGGGGCATGAATTTTTAAGCTCTACCCTTAGATTTTGCAGTGACAATCACGGTGCAACTAGAGAACATTACCAACCCCTACACTCCATATTTTCTGCTGGCTGCCCCATCACCACAGAACTCGGAAAAAGCATTACAAGCATTTTGCTACAGCCGCAATAACATTTGCTAAACATGTGTATGTGACCAATAAAATTTGATTTGATTTGAAAGCACTGAGCTAGGCTAAAACACCAGCATTTTGAGGTGGCTTACTCAAGGAATAAAAAAGGGACCAAGTTTGTATGCGGCTTTATTAACTCAATGATGTTTTATTTTATTTTGTACATTTTTTGCAAACTGATATTTGACACGTATAAATGACAAAATAACATGCTAAAAATGTGGGGCTCAAAACCTGCCCTGAATGATGGGTCGCCATTGCCTGGAGGCTATCTCCAACTACTGAACTAAGTTCACCAACTACTTCTCTGACAGAGTTCAGTGTGTCAAATCGGAGGGTCTGCTCTCCGGACCTCTGGCAGTCTCTATGGGGGTGCCACAGGGTTCAATTCTTGGACCGACTCTCTTCTCTGTATACATCAATGAGGTCGCTCTTGCTACTGGTGAGTCTCTGATCCACCTCTACGCAGACGACACCATTCTGTATACTTCTGGCCCTTCTTTGGACACTGTGTTAACAACCCTCCAGGCAAGCTTCAATGCCATACAACTCTCCTTCCGTGGCTTCCAATTGCTCTTAAATACAAGTAAAACTAAATGCATGCTCTTCAACCGATCGCTACCTGCACCTACCCGCCTGTCCAACATTACTACTCTGGACGGCTCTGACTTAGAATATGTGGACAACTACAAATACTTAGGTGTCTGGTTAGACTGTAAACTCTTCTTCCAGACCCATATCAAACATCTCCAATCCAAAGTTAAATCTAGAATTGGCTTCCTATTTCGCAACAAAGCATCCTTCACTCATGCTGCCAAACATACCCTTGTAAAACTGACCATCCTACCAATCCTCGACTTTGGCGATGTCATTTTACAAAATAGCCTCCAATACCCTACTCAACAAATTGGATGCAGTCTATCACAGTGCAATCCGTTTTGTCACCAAAGCCCCATATACTACCCACCATTGCGACCTGTACGCTCTCGTTGTCTGGCCCTCGCTTCATACTCGTCGCCAAACCCACTGGCTCCATGTCATCTACAAGACCCTGCTAGGTAAAGTCCCCCCTTATCTCAGCTCGCTGGTCACCATAGCATCTCCCACCTGTAGCACACGCTCCAGCAGGTATATCTCTCTAGTCACCCCCAAAACCAATTCTTTCTTTGGCCGCCTCTCCTTCCAGTTCTCTGCTGCCAATGACTGGAACAAACTACAAAAATCTCTGAAACTGGAAACACTTATCTCCCTCACTAGCTTTAAGCACCAACTGTCAGAGCAGCTCACAGATTACTGCACCTGTACATAGCCCACCTATAATTTAGCCCAAACAACTACCTCTTTCCCAACTGTATTTAATGTATTTATTTTGCTCCTTTGCACCCCATTATTTTTATTTCTACTTTGCACATTCTTCCATTGCAAAATATTTACTTTGCCACCATGGCCTTTTTTGCCTTTACCTCCCTTCTCACCTCATTTGCTCACATTGTATGTAGACTTGTTTATACTGTAATATTGACTGTATGTTTGTTTTACTCCATGTGTAACTCTGTGTCGTTGTATCTGTCGAACTGCTTTGCTTTATCTTTGCCAGGTCGCAATTGTAAATGAGAACTTGTTCTCAACTTGCCTACCTGGTTAAATAAAGGTAAAATAAAAATAATAAAAAAATCTCAGAGTTCTATACGCTCATTTCTTTAGCCTCCAATTGATCACAGTGTATCCATTCCATCCACCCGATACGTTCAGAACGAATTCGCCCAATTAGTTACTGCGGCGCATGCGCCGTATTCTGTTTCGTCTCCTTGACCAATACGCTTCCCTATATGATAACATGTGATAGTAATCCACGTCTGCGAAATGATGTTTGCTCAGTCTGTCAAATTGGTGTGATGTGCTTGAATATTGTTTCCTCTTGGAATGGATTTAGAAGAGGCATTTCAACTAGTCGGAGAATTCGGATCATATCAGAAGCAGATGGTGTTGGTTCTTGTGTTGCTACAGGTTTGTTTTAACTTTCCTTTTTTTGTCGCGGAAAACGTATGTCACCCACAGCTAGTTAGCTAGCTGTATTACCTAGCAATCTAATACATTTACTATATTTTCTGAATGCATTATAGTATGTGGTCAAACTTTGTGTGGGGCAAGCCAGGTAGTAGTCTGTCGCTGTTATTGTTATCCAGCCATAGCTAAGCTACTTAGCTAACGTTAGTTGGCTAGATAATGAAATCACAGAAGCTTTGAAGTAGCTTGCTGAATCATAGCAAGCTATCTCTCCCGTCATTTGCATACCCATTAAAGTTACAGTCTGCAATATTTCCCCCTGTTCAATTGACATTTTAATTCATTTTACTCAGTTCTTGAAGAATATAACTTATAAATGAAATATGACATGGTTTATCCTATAACCCAATATCTAAGAGCCAATTTATGCTTGATCCGAAAATGTTTTCGGAGGCGCTGTATGGGTAGTGTGACGCAATTGCCAAGTCTCTGGAGGCACGCAGAGGACAAATTGAGCACCATACCGCATCGCCTTGCGCCTCTCAAATTTGGTAAAAATGAGGTCTCATATAGCTCTGCATTGACATGATTGGTGGGCGGGAGAAATTGTGTAAACACAAATTCACTTACCTTGACAACGTCCTTCACAATCGTTAACTTAGCGGTTAAGACCGTTGGGCCAATAACCGAAAGGTTGCTGGTTCGAATCTCTGAGCTGGCTAGTTGGAAAATGTTTCTGCCCTTGAGCAAGGCTCTTAACCCCAATTGCTCCTGTAAGTCGCTTTGGATAAGAGCATTTGCTAAATGACTGCTGGAACAGGATCTAACACCTGTGGCTGTGTCGTTCTGGAACCTATTTGGCTGAATACTTTACCTCAAGATAATTAACTTTTTGCAATGTAAAAATTTGAATTAACGTGATCACTAATATGCCATCACCAGCGAGTGAGCTGCATCTCATTGGGTGAAACTGGAAAGCATTTAAAATATATATAATTTCCTCATTGTCTCCGTAAATCTAGGCTATTGATGGATTCAAGACAGGATCGTTTTCACTGATCTCAGTTTCGGTGTCAAAGTAGCTTGTCATTTCGATCATTTGTGCAGTATTATGGTGCTTTCAAGACAACTGGTAACTCAGGGGGAGGAAACGAGGTCGAATCATGACGTCAGTGATCCATCTTCAGGTAGTTCCCCACTTGAGTTAGATGAATGTCCCAAACAAATTTTCAGTCGGAGCTTCTTTTTCCCTATTTACATTACATTACATTTAAGTCATTTAGCAGACGCTCTTATCCAGAGTGACTTACAAATTGGTGCATTCACCTTATGACATCCAGTGGAACAACCACTTTACAATAGTGCAGCTAAATATTTTAAGGGGGGTGAGAAGTTGTATTTCCCAGTTGTACTGAAGTTGGAGATTTTCCAGCTCCGCATTCCCAGTTTTAAACGCAGCACTAAAAAAAGATTCTTGTAAAAATACGAAGAATTGCATGAAATGTGTCTATAAAATGCCCCAACAATTCCAGCACCTTCGGCCCCAAAAATAATGTACCCATGTGTGTAACATCTGTAAGTGGCTCTACTCTTCTGCCCTATGTCACTCGGCAAATGTGTTGATATACATTCAATGCTTTATTATAAAGATGGGTTATTTTTTTATGCATTCCGGTACCTTCCGAGCTCCCCAGCTCTACCATGCCAATCTCCGGAATTTCAGAGGATTTTAGCAGGTCAGGCTGTTCCAATGCAGAATGTGTAAAAGGAGCTAGCTAATTAAATACCAGTGATGGATAGATCACTTAGGCAGCTAGGCCTTTTACTTGCTTGGCACTCAGCTTGGTTTTGTTTTCCAGGTGTATATGGCATGCCAGTCCATGCTCATTGTGCTCATTGGCGCTATACCAGAATACCACATTGAACAAGGTGACCACTCCAACTATGAGGAGCTCATCAAACACGTTACATTTACAGAGGATGTGAACTCCATCGTGACGGAGGTGAGCAGTCACCGTTCATGATTCAATAGGAGCAAAAATGTGCCGTGCTTGAGAATGTAGCGTCATTCACACCTGTGTATGGTATTTAACACACTTAAAAATAATCTACACAATGATCATTTATGAATGCCATCTTCCTGTCTCTTTCCTTCCTTTTCTCTTAGTGGTTCCTTCTAAAGCAACAGGCTTACAAGGTCAGCTTGGCAGGCTCTTTGTTCTTCGCCGGGGTCTTGATTGGAAATGTGTTTTTTGGACCCCTCTCTGACAAGATTGGAAGGAAACCAGTCTTCCTAACAGGTGACAAATGAGGTTCACAACTTTTCATATTTTGATCTTAATCCATATCCTCTAAAATATTTGACTGGCTGATATGATATAGCAGTCATTAGGAAATGTTGTTCTGAACTGCTTCCTTGCAGGCTGCTTTTCAGCCCAGCTAATAGTGTCACTGGTAAACATCTGAGAGCTATGGTTAGGCCTCATCAATCATAATTTAAAAAAAAAAACTTTTGCTTGTGGACTGCTACATCATTGATAACATGTTCTTTAAGCAACTTTCTCTTTGACAAACCAACTTTTTTGCTCTCTGTTTCTCTCTCAGCTCTGTTCTTTGAGGTGGTGTTTGGCTATGCCACAGCCTTTGCTCCCAGCTATGAGGTGTTTGCGTTGTCGCGCCTGCTGGTGGGTCTGATGAATGGGGGTATGTCCCTCGTCTGTTTTGTGCTCACCCAGGAGTATGTGGGCAAGGCCTATTGGGCCATGACAGGTACAAATAATCATAATGACAATGACAAATGTTTACCAGCTACAGTAACTAAGGAATGGGGGACTAGGATTGGACAAAGGGTCAATTGTAGTCAGTCCGTCCACATAAGAAAGTGGTCTGACACTATTGGAAGGTGTTTATTTCAAATTATTTAAAAGTTTTCTCTGGTGTTTTGTTTTTCAGGGACCTTGACTAATATGACCTTTGCTGTGGGTATTGCCCTGTTTGGTACCCTTGGCTACTATATCAGACCATGGCGTACCCTGGCAACAACAGCTAATTCTCCTGGCGTCCTGTTTTTTCTACTTTGTGTGTAAGTCACTTTTTTTAGGATGATTATTCCAAGAAAGCAATTGCATTAGAACCTTTACTGACACCTTTCCCAATACATTTTACTGCATGTGTGAGACTAGTTTGCTGATGAAACGAATAGCAAGTTGACCTTTTCGTCTCCTGTTTTTCTTTCTTGTTCTTGTTTTTCTGGCTGAGGCAGGACTCTCCCGGAATCTCCACGCTGGCTGTATTCCCGTGGTTACACGGAGAAGGCGGAGGAGGTTTTGCAGTATATAGCTGTGCGGAATGGGAACAGCAATGCTGCAGCCAAAGTAAAGCTCCGTATGTGTCCTGGCTCTGTTAAGACTGGTAACCAGGGCAACAATGGTCCTGGCTTCCTTGACCTGTTCACCCACACAGTGCTCCGCTGGAGAACGGTGGTGCTCATGTATGTCTGGTGAGTTAGCACATCATGAGCTCAACCACTGGGAAACAAGAGGGACTCGCTTTTTGCAATGTCATTGATAGTGCACAGACTATCAACAGCTCACAACGGTGCGTACGTTCAGTATACGTTGTTTTAAAGTCCTTTCACACTGAAAACTTTAAACAACTAAACTTAGATTGACACTGTCTGTGGATGTGCTTTAGGTATTCCTGCAGCCTGGTGTACTATGGGCTGACCATGAATGCCAGTGAGGACAGTGGGAACCGCTACTTCAGTGTTGCCATGTATGGACTAGTGGAGCTCCCAGCCTACCCTCTCTGTATCTATTTCATAAACAAGCAGTGGTAAGATTCTCACCACCTGTGATGATATTCTATGAATTGAAGTGTCAGTGGTGCACTGAATACATGTCTTGATTTATGGTTAATAATTCAGAAGTTGAATCGTAATAGTTTCACAAGACCATATATTCTCCTCAGCTGTGCTAAACAGTTGGAATCTGTGCCTGTTTTTTAGGGCTGGGAGAAGGAAAACCATGGCCAGCTTTCTGGCTTTAGCTGGCTTGTCGTGTCTATGCACCATGTTGGTTCCAGTAAATGCTGGTAAGGGCATTCCATCTACAGTATATTAGATAGCTTTGATTCATTATTTTGCTTATTAATCTATTTGTTTATTATTTAGGGGCATTGTTCAATGCTACTTCTTTAGCTTTGTTAGGAAAGCTGTTGGTCAGTGCGGCTTTCAACATAGTGTATGTCTACACTACTGAACTGTACCCCACTGCTGTAAGGTGAGTGCAGTGCAAACAGATCCCACTAAATTACTTCTATGAAGTACAGTAGAGGGTGCCATTCTCCCATTTTTGCTTGTGTAATATGAGTGTCAATTCTCACAATGCAATATGGTTTTGTATGGTATGTTGGAGAGGTGTTTAAATAATGTTAAGTGCTTTGTCTTGATGTCAGGAATGCTGGTCTTGGGGTCTGCTCAATGTCTTGCAGAGTCGGGGGGATCCTGGCCCCTTTTGTGCCCTCTATGGTACGTCAGCAGAATATCATTAATATGACAAGGGACAAAAATCATCAGTCTTTTTTTGTTTTCACAATTGTAATCAAGTACGAGGACCACTTTGGGCTTTCTAAGTGTTCAAATTGTGGTTAACCGAAGTTTTGTTTTGCCTTCTGTCATAATGTATGGTATTCATTTGAACCCCTCAAGCTTAAGCTGTGTTTTGTTTGCTATGTGTTTCAGAGAGAGATACACACCTCTATGCCCTTTCTGGTGTTCTGTCTCAGTGGGATCTCTGCTAGCTGCCTGGGTCTCCTCCTCCCTGAGACACTTAACAAACCTGTGACAGAGACACTGGATGAGCTCAGCAGCCCTGCTTACCACCGCATTGTAGAGACCAAGGTAGGATCATAACTCTGTTCATTATATTGAGTAAATTACCCCCTAGCTTCGGACGTCGAGCTTCTCAAATACAGTACCAGTCAAAAGTTTGTACACCTACTCATTCAAGTGTTTTTCTTTATTTGACTATTTTCTACATTGTAGACTAATAGTGAAGACATCAAAACTATGGCAGAATGCATGGAATCATGTAGTAACAGAATTTTTTTTGTTAAACATATCAAAATATATTTGAGATTCTTCCAGGGAGCCACCCTTTGCTTTGACAGCTTTGCACACTCTTGGCATTCTCTCAATCAGCTTCACCCTGAATGCTTTTCCAACAGTCTTGAAGGAGTTCCCACACATGCTGAGAGCTTGTTGGCTGCTTTTCCTCCACTCTGGTGGGAACTATCCATGCCGAGATCATCCCATTCACCTACTCTGCGTCTCACAAAGATACAGCGGTTGGAACCAAAAATCTCAAATTTGGACTAATCAGACCAAAGAAAAGATTTCTACCGGTCTAATGTCCATTGTTCGTGTTTCTTGGCCCAAGCCAGTCTTCTTCTTATTGGTGTCCTTTTAAGGGTGGGTTCTTTGCAGTAATTTGATCATGAAGTCCTGATTCACGCAGTCTCTGAACAGTTGATGTTGTGTCTGTTACCTGAACTCTGTGAAGCATTTATTTGGGCAGCAATTTCTGAGGCTGGTAACTAATTAACTTATCCTCTGCAATAGAGGTAACTCTTGGTTTTCCTTATGAGAGCCAGTTTCATCATAGTGCTTGAAGGTTTTTACGACTGCACTTGAAGAAACTTTAAAAAGTTCTTGACATTTGGGTGGCTACTTTGAAGAATCTCAAATGTAAAATGTATTTTGATTTAATACTTTTTTTTGGTAACTACATGATTCCATATGTTTCATAGTTTTGATGTCTTCACTATTATTCTACAATGTAGAAAATGGTCAAAATATAAACCCTTGAATGAGTAGGTGTGTCCAAAATTTTACTTGTACAGTATTTCGAAAGCCTGGCGAAGTTCTCCTCAGGAAGAAAATATAAAGGGGTGGAGTATAACTAGTGATTGGTATGATTGTTGCAACCCATCACATGTTTTGCATCGGTGGTGCTCCAAACGGAGTTTGTGACTATGATTTTTAAAACAAGCTAGCAAGCCTATGTCTGACACTGTAGGGAAATAGAAAAAAATGAAAAACAAGGAAATGCCTCTCCTGTGGGCAAATTCAAGCTCTGAAGGCCAGCGCTCCCATTCAAATGAAAATCCAGTATTGATGTTCTCCAGACTTCCAATAGTTGAGACGGGATTGAGAAGGATGGTCAGGTGAGACTAGTTACGCCCCCTATCCAAATGCAAGTTTACAATGATCTTAAATGTAATACCTGCTTAACATTCTGTATCTTGGGGGGTTGGTTTGTGTTCCGTTATACAGATGCACTTGTTTGAAGAGGACCAATCGAAAACCAACCACAATCAGTGACTCACTCTTTGAACAAGAGAACAGTCTGAGGCAATCCGACAGGAGAGACTCTCGAAGCCTGTCCACACACAAGTGCTTTCTCACAAGTGACCCGGTGTGCTCTGTTTCCATGGTGAAGCAAGGACTGGTCATGCCGTGATGGATGGTGGTCTATTTTTACAGGGAACGGCACACATGTTTACAATGTTTTCGTGTTATTTTATTTCTCTCTTTGTATGTGTGATACTTTTTGTACTTCACAGTGAAAATCGTAGTTTAACCGCAGTGAATTGATCAAGTAATCATGTGGTATCAAATGGAAGAGAACTACAATTACTGCCAAAGTGTTCAGTTTCTACTTTGCCAATTAGCCATCGGGGACTTAATTTATAATTGTTGCGTACATTTAACACTAAATGGCCGCGTGCGCCATTTCTGAAAGATCTCAATATATTTGTGCGTGCAGTTAACTTGGCACATGCCATTCATATGCAGGTTTCCCATTGTAAATCACACCTGTCATAACTGTGACCGAGCATTTACTCCACCTGAGAAATGCCCATTCACCTTTTGTGATGACAATAACGCCCTTATTTTCTGTATAGTTTGGAAGTATTGGAATTGGACTAAGACGGTATCTAAAGGAAATAGCAATGGTGACCTTGATCACGTGTCTTTGGAGGGATTGGCTAAATGTTTTCTTTTGTATTGCTATTTCCTTTAGATACTGTCTTGGCCTAATTCCAATACTTTCAAACTATACTGAAAATAAGGGCGTTATTGTCATCACAAAAGGTTTATGATGGGTGTTTTTGAGGTGGAGTAAATCTGGGTATTTGACATTTTCTGAAAGACAAACAATTGCATGTTTTTGTGGACCTGTAAACAGATCGTTTTAAATGCAAAATTTTGCATGAACCTTTTCCCGAACCTAAATATGCTGTACTGCCCGCGAATTCTGATACATTGTCTACTCTGTAAAATGTAAACAGTGACCTTAGTGGTAGCCTACACACTTCAATGCAAAATATTAACTGCCTGTTCACCTGTCAAATTCTACTGTATGTTATAAACCAAGCACCCTGTCGGACACAGGCTATTTATAATTTTGCTCTAACTAATAATTCCAGTTAAATGAGATGCGTGTGGTAATTTGTTGTATGGCTACTACAATAACATAAACTCATGGCCAGAAAATGTGAGGAATTTATTCTGCGATGGATGAAATGTATTATGTTTGTAAATTAAATATCTACACTAGACATTTCACATTACAGTACTCGGACGTAGCCTGTGAACCATCTGTTTTACTGTTAAACTGCGCTTCAGATCGCGTAGAGCAAAATAGGCTGCTTGAAATCGCTTATCTATTTACTACTGGGAAGTGGGTACAATTTTAAATGAGTGATAAACTACCATTCGTCCCATCATAACTTGTCTGCCTGTAGGCTATTTCGAAACCAGCAAAGGTGAAATGATTGTGGAAATTAAATAAATAATAGCAAATATATATGCCTTATTTCAAATTATTTTAGAATGTGATGATGCATTGATTTTATTTTATCACTAATGGAAAATGATAGCAGCTTATTTATCTAGGCCTACCTGTTTTTTGTTGTGAAAATATGACGACACATATTCATAAGGCTACGACTAGGCTACTTTTGCTTTCTTGCAATGCAGGACTTCAACCACTAGAAACTGCATGGTCTAAAGTTTGCGGAAGGATGGCACTTTCTCATGTAAAGTTCAGTTTTTATAAATACCAACTTTTGTGTGAGAACAGGCATGCATATTTTGTGTGTATGCAACGTTTATAAATCAAGTCACTGAAGTTCAAATGGCTTGTTTCGGTTTCCATATAAATATAATTTCTATGTGTTCTGCTGGACAGATCATATGCTAGTTAGAATGTGAATACAGATTATGTATAAATATCTATATTGGACATTGTTGACGATTTGTACAGTATTCAAGGTAATTTGTTTACATTGTGTTGCTTCCGGAGTTATAAATAGTTAATGGCGGGAAGTAACACCAATTGTGAATGGTAGCTTGCATAATAATATCATTATGAGAATGACATGGAACAGGGTTGCATTGTAATGTTCATCGACATTTGAATCTTTTTTATCTTAATACTGTTTATAAGTAATTATAGTGGTCACTGCCTAAACTCAGGTCACATTTGGCCTTTTACACTAGTGAGTTGATTGTGTCACCATTGACGCAGACAGGAGAGGCCCCGAACAACCATATCGTCCAGAAGCTCTCATCAAAGAATGAAGTAACCGCATAATGTTTTTTTCCCCCCATCACTTATAATTATGGCAGTTGGCCCGTACCACCGGTTCAGCAAACAGTTGGAGTGAGTTGAAGAGTTTAAACCGTAATCATTGTTTTCATTTATATTCCTCTGACACTGTATGCTTGCCAGCACAGAAATTCCCTGTTGAAGTAAATAAACAATCTCCAACAAATGTTTGTGGAAATGAGGTGTTGAATTGAAATGAAAATGTATTGAATTAATGTATGTATAATTTATACAGTATGTGGGTTAGCTTAATATCAAGCTCAAAACAGCTTGAATGCACTTCAATTTTATAACTCTACGTCCTAATGCGAGCTGAAGTGCTTATGCTTCTTAAAGTAATTATCGGTAAGTAGCCTAGTGGTTAGAACGATCCAGTAACCCAAAGGTTGCTGGATCGAACCCCCAAGCTCACAAGGTAAACATCTGTTGTTCTGCCCCTGAACAAGGCAATTAACTCACTGTTCCCCGGTAGGCCGTCATTGTTAGTAAGAATTTGGTCTTAACTGACTGGCCTAGTTGAAATAAAGTTTTGTGGTCTGCTTCCATCATTATTGTATGTTTGAGCTGGAGGCTTTCGCCCACCATTGATTTGAGGTCCTGGAATTGCTATTCTTCACTCTGAACAGCAAGCGTGCCAGATGATATTTCAGCATGCAGTAGATTTGTCACACAAGCTCTTGCTGCAGAATATTTTGTGGATGGGTGATTGAAGGCAATGCACCTGAGGTAGATAAGATGTGTTACATGGGGTTGGGTGAGGTTACTTCCATTCTCTGTCTAATTAGAAGCCAATTGAAAGGCATGTCAGATGATTCAGTTGAATGGTTGTGTAAACTAAATAACAAAAAGGAAAGTCTGAATCCTCAAGGTGACCTCATTTGCTTATTAAAACTGGCACTTGAGACCGGGGAAACACAGAATATTGGTCACACACCCTCCAATATGCACTCAAATCAAAAGTTCAGGATCTAGCCAGCTAACCCCACCCCCCAATTCCTCACTTAACACTCCCAAAAAAACATTTTCCAACGGCACTGATATCTTGATATTTATAGTTACCTCCAGTCAAGTTGATGAGGCATGAGGAGGGGAATGAGAGTGTGGTTATGTTTGAGTGGG
The DNA here is from genome assembly GCF_021184085.1 of Oncorhynchus gorbuscha. Lineage (NCBI taxonomy): Eukaryota > Metazoa > Chordata > Actinopteri > Salmoniformes > Salmonidae > Oncorhynchus > Oncorhynchus gorbuscha. The sequence goes on from NW_025744755.1 coordinate 190,611, forward strand.
TGTGTGAGCACTGAGCCTGTGAGTGTGTGGGGGAAGCCAGGAGAGTAATGTCCACACTGACCCACTGCTGAACTTTCGAGGAACAACTCTGTCACATCTCTAGAGGGGAGAGTGCGTGATTGGGGCAGTGTGCGTGAGTGAGAGTGTGTGCCAGGGAGCATGTGTGTATTTGTACTTGTGGTAGCCTATTGGGTGGATTGCTAGCAGTAAATGTGCTCTCAGTCCGGATTTATGTGTTTACTTAAGATTTTATCAGTGTTAAAAGTTTGAGTAATGTTAATAGGGGCGGCAGGTTAGCCTAGTGGTTAAAGTGTTGGGCTAGGAACCGAAAGGTTGCGAATTCAAATCCCTGAGCTGACAATGTACAAATATGTCGTTCTGCCCCTGAACAAGGCAGTTAACCCACTGTTCCTAGGCTGTCATTGAAAATAAGAATTTGTTCTTAACTGACTTCCCTAGTTAAATAAAGGTAAAAAATAAAGATTAATAGTCTTATTCAGACAATTATTCAAGTAAAACGCTATTAGTAGCACACAGATTTTTTTTCGCTTTATGGTCAACTGAACTATCTAGCACCCAGTATAATCTAGTATGGTATTTCTGCTGGTTCCTTGCTATCTTTTCTCAGGTAACAGGTTAAAGGGCAAATACATAATTACAGTAGATTCCCGGGTACATGGGTATAACAGTTCTGACTGTTGTGACATCAGTAAGTGTCAGAAGTGGACATTTTCAGGATTTGTGGTGTCTAAACAAACAGTTCCCCTTCACAGTGATGGGCCATAAATCCAGCAGTCTTGACAGGAAACAGTGCAGGGTCACTGCTCTCCACAGCCATCGTTTCTCCCAACCTTTTTCAACCTTCAACCACCTAGGGGGACAGACGACAATTGGGGTTGAGCATTACCAGAGAGAGGACAAGTTTAAGTTATTTTGAATTTGTCAGAGTTCTTCAAATAGATACAGACCTGCTATACTAGACCGCGTGGATGTGCGCGTGCTTGCGTATGTGCGTGTCCGGCTGTGTTCTTATCTTACAATGAACATAAATCTCTATCCCCAAATCCTTGAACATTTTCTTTGTCTATGTATGACATTGCAATCTGTGACTAACGTTTCTAACCCTACACCATGCTGCTCCCTGCTGCTGTATCACAGTGGGTGTGGGCAGTGAATGGGGATGTAGCGTAGGGCTGGACCAGGCTGGAGCAGTTAAAATACGGAGCCATAACTCAGCTGCTGCCACTCCACTGGGCTCTGTGTGAACTCCTGCACGCTGGGTGACCTGATGTTATCTGCTGCTTTCACACTCGCCGCTGCTTCTGGTTGTAATTACACTGTGTATAGAGCATCCTGCCGGTGAGTCTCTCAGAGACCGAGGCCTTTCCGCTCTTGAGAGAGGGGGAGGAAAGGAAGGAGGGACATGTGCAGGTGGGGGTTGGAAAGAAGGGAAGGGGGTTGGGGAACTTTCCACAGATGGAGAGAGCAATGATGAGAGTAAGCCAAGTCTGACCTGTGAGAAAATGCTCCTTTCATATTCTTAAATACCATATTTTCAGTTTTGTTATGTGTTGGGAATGTATTGCAGAGATGATTTTCTGTTATGCATCACCTGCCTCTCATTTTGACCCTGAGAAACCTATTGGACTTGGCTCTGTTTTTGAGATGAATCAACTTCACCAGTTTCAGCTCACACCACCCTGCTTGCAAACATATTGTGCCATCATGACATTTCTGATAACATTTCTCATTAAATGTATAATTAATCTATCAGATTCAGTAAAGATAAGAAACACCTGTATGACACTGACTGTTGATTCACACCTAAATGAGACCTGTACTGACAAGGCCAAAGCCAAGTGCAATACCTGCTGTAACATGACCTGTTCAACAGTGTTCATTTTCCTGATTTTTGGCAAGACCCTCAAAAGGGTCTGGAACGTAGTACTATTCCTTTCTGACAAATGAAGATGGAAGGTACCTCACTATTCACTGAGCTGCTGGTTTCTCTTTCTCTCTCAGCTTTACAACATGCTAGATGTTTTCTGGGGGTGAAAAGGAGAGATTGGTGATAATGAAACGAGCACATGGCAATGATGGATGACTTGCTGCTCGGCCTTGGAACAAGTGAAATCAGATGATGAATGTGTGGCCAGAATCTGGAGGAGATGGGGGTTCCCTCTAATGGATTGTGGTGATGTGTATTAACCTGGATTTTAGTGCAATGAGAAACAGAAGAAGCTGGAAGATAGTGCAGTGGATGTACCAAACCACTGGAGTGAATGCTTTTAGTCTCCAGCTTTTTGTATGTATGAATAAAAAAATACAATGCACGTAGTGACCTATAAATCATTTCAATATTTAATGCACGTTATATCTAACATATCAGCCCACAAGAAACCATACAAAGCTTATGTGTGCATGGCTGTCCATGGTTTCCCCCTGTGCATTAACGCGTGTATGTGTGCCAGAGACTGTCTGTCTATATTTACAGTATGGGAATGAAGCGTCGCTGCAGTGTCCCAGGCGTATCCCCGTGCCCGCTGTGTGACCTGGTCATCCTCCCTCCCTTTGCAGCTCTGCTGCTGCTGCGTTGCTGCAGTTCAATTCCCACCATGGCAGCTGTCTGAGGGAAGCAGACTGTTTAAAATACCCCTCTTGCTGTTATATCAGGCTGCCTACGCCTGCCAGGAAAAGCAAATGAACCTTTTCACAGAGAGGAGTTTTTGGAAGCACTCTTCATGCACACAGATTCACATACCACAACGGCTAAATATAACTGTCCGTCATACTGTGTACCTGATGGATGAGGCAGGCTTCTTAAAGAGTCTACCTGCCAGTCAAGTGCACCACCTTTTCTTAAAAGCTCTGAGTAGAGATCTCCCCAGAAAGCAATGCAGCTTTCAAGGCACTTGTTCCTAATAGAGGGATATTTATCCTAACAGCGAACATGCAGGGGCAGTTTCAGGTCATTGCACTTAGACCATCAGTGGTATCTGCTAAATGCTTTCAAAGGCAAGCAGTCTGGGTTTTCTTTCAACATATACGAAAACAATTGGTAGACTAAGACTTCTGGTAAAAAAGTTGATCAAAGCTTATGTAACCCCTGCCTGAACTAAGAATAGACAACTTCACTTATGTGGCCCCTCCTCTCTCTCTCTAGAGCTTATGTGAAAGGCAATAAACCATAAACCCTCTTAAAAACAATAACAATTTTAAGCAAATGAAAAGGCCTATTAAGACGTTATAGGACGAGGTCAGCTATGAACAACATGTTATGTGAAAACCTGTAGGGTACACTGATCGAGTTAAACACTCTGTATTCTTTGATAAGCCGGTATAAACATTAGCAAATTAGCTGTAACAACAGCAAAGGGTTTGTTTTCATTCCAGAACCAGTTATGCCTGCCGCTGGTTTGCACTGCTAGGCTGCGTTTTGGGCCCGGAGGTGACACAAATCTCATCTTTAAACAAATACATATGGGTCATAGCCCCTCTGTTTTGATTCCCTGGCCCATCCTAGACAGACACACACCACACAGACGCACATATGAACACAACCTAGGAAAGAATGTGTGTCCCTCACCATAGCATAGTCCTAGACCCTCTTCTCCTAAAGCACACACACGCCACACAACTGAATGGACTGATCAAACAGCCACGCTTGAGTTTCATTCACAGTGACTGTATTTGTGCTCCTAAAGGGGGCATGAGGGGCGTCAGAGGGTCATAAAGTGAACCAATGAGGGGGGATGAACAGGACAGGAGGGAGGGAGGAAGGGGGCAGGAGTTGTGACACCTCTCACCTGTCATTGCCCTTGAATGTGGCGTGCAGCACTTTCCGGGTTGTTTTATGCTGCTTCGAGCCTCTCTGTCTCTCTTTTATTTGACTCATGGGTGGAACTGCCTGCTGTGCCCTGACAGAGTTCATGGTTTAGATGAACTTTTGAACCTCTGCTGGTATGTGGCACACGGTAGTACAGTGTATATCAACCCCACACAGGATTTCATAGCATAAACAACCCCGTCCGAGACACAAGGTGTTTATTTGCTCTGATGGATATGAGAGTTCATGAGGGCTCTTGCAGTTCATCCTCCCACTCTGCTTCTGCTTTGTCAAAGAGGGTTCACAGCTCTTATTTTGTCCTCCATGTGCAAAACTTTAGGAAACAAAAACAGTAACCCTCAGATAGTTGATTTAGCTTGGATTGTTTTTACTTTTCAACGAACTCTGCCTGACCTTGAGGCACAGGCTGCCACGAAACAAGTTTTTGCAGTTATTTGGCGATGAAATGCATGCTTCCCATCTCATTTTACCATGCTTCAGGGCTGGGAGTTCACTCTGACTGTAAGCAACAAATACCAAAAGTTTACAGGGTGAGTCTTTATGGGTAAACTGCTAACATGAAAATGTTGAAAACTGTAGCTCAATAACTTTAGCCATTTCACAAGTAAACAACATATATTCCTTACAAATATGTACAAGATCATAAGATATGCTAACACACACATGACACACACACACACACACACACACACACACACACACACACACACACACACACACACACACACACACACACACACACACACACACACACACACACACACACACACACACACACACACACACACACACCACACCACACCACACCACAGGAGGCCAGTGAAGGGAGGACAGCTAATAATAATGTCTGGAATGGAGTGAATGGCATGGTATCAAACACATGGAAACCATGCATTTGATGTGCTTGATACCATTCTATTGATGCTGTTCCAGCTTTTACTATGAGCCTGTCCTCCCTATACCAGGGGTGTCAAACTCATTCCACGGAGGGCCGAGAGTCTCCAGGTTTTTTTTCTTTCCTTTCAATTAAGACCTAGACAACCAGGTGAGGGCAGTTCCTTACTAATGAGTGACCTTAATTTATCAATCAAGTACAAGGGTGGAGCGAAGACCTGCAGACACTCAGCCCTCTGTGGAATGAGTTTGACACGTGCCCTATACGAACCCCTACACACCTGTCTGATACACCCTCACACACACATACAAATGTGTGGAGTATCATCTCTTAATCTCTCCTCTCTTCCACTATCATGCCAGATGCTCTATATTATGATGGAAATGGAGGAGGGTGAACTCCAGTGGGAACAGCCAGAGGCCTTTGTCAGTCATGAACTCTGGAGGAGGTTTCAGCTTGTCCTCAGAGAAGCTGACTTCTGGAATGCTGCAATAACAGATGTTGTCTGACATAGCCAATAATTATCTCTCACCTTGGCAGATCCCTGTTTAATTTGCGCCTTATTCCTCCTGTGTGAACAGCTTGTGTCCTTTTCTGTTTAAGGTCACAGCAGGATGCTGTCTCTCTTCCTCTCTCTCTCTCTCTCTCTCTCTCTCTCTTTCTTACTGTCTCTCTCTGTTTATCTCTATCTCCCTTTTACTGGGTCTCATGATTGGAGCATTGTTTGTGGCTTGGATATAGCCTCATTGTTTGAGAACCTCATCATTTTCATACATATGAAACAACATGGTCTTTATAACATTTTGAAATCTGAACAACATTTGCTTACATCCTTAAGATGTTTGTCCTTCTGAAAGTTTTTCCTGGCACCTTGTTATTCTGAAGGTATTTCCTGTCAGCTTCTTGTAATGTTTAGTAAACTTTGTTACAGTAACGTTTCTATTTCCTCTGAATTATTGGTTTATTTTTTTGAGAACCTTTGGCTCTTGAATGCTGTAAAAGAAAGTCTCAAACACAAAGTCAAATCCCTAGCCCTGACATCTCCAAAAGAGGCAACAAGCGAGTGGATTTGTGTAATCCGTCTGTGGGCGGGTAAATTTCTCTAAAGACTGCTCTCTTACCTCATTATTGTAATTAACTGTTAACTCTCAATGACCTGGAACGGCTATATAAAGAAATCATTATTGATGTATATCTTTTGTACCATACTAGAATACAAGTGACATGATTTCAGAGGGAGGTTAGAGGGTCAGTTATAATTTCCTTTGGGACTAAAGGGTGGCATTACCTAACTTTGGGCTTGATGTTTTAGGAGCCCTATCATATCCTCCATCTGCACTGGCTACCTCCAGAGATGGCCGATTATATTGACAAGATAGTCAAGTGACCTCTCTAACAATGGAAAGACACGTCCTCAAAAATGGAAGTCAGGCATGAATAAGCCAAATCAGGTGGGACCATTCTAGACAATGAGAGGGCAAATACGCATGTGAACAACAGGCCATTGAGATAAATAGAGGACTCATCTTTCTATCTGTGCATTATAGCGTCTGTGACAGCATGGGCAGCGCCATTGAGGCTATCTCAATTTTCTTCTGCATTGGCTGATTGCACCCAACTCATAGGAATTCCCACCCAGTTGACTACTTTAAAATGGTGGAAGCCCTCAATTTTAATATCCATGTTAAAATGGGTGATATAAACTCAGAAAAAAAAGAAACATTCTTTCACTGTCAACTGCGTTTATTTTCAGCAAACTTAACATGTGTAAATATTTGTATGAACATAACAAGATTCAACAACTGAGACATAAATTGAACAAATTACACAGACATGTGACTAACAGAAATGGAATAATGTGTCTCTGAACAAAGGGGGTGGGGTCAAAACCAAAAGTAACAGTCAGTATCTGGTGTGGCCACCAGCTGCATTAAGTACTGCAGTGCATCTCCTCCTCATGGACTGCACCAGATTTGCCAGCTCTTGCTGTGAGATGTTACCCCGCTCTTCCACCAAGGCGCCTGCAAGTTCCCAACATTTATGGGGGAAATGGCCCTCGACCTCACCCTACGATCCAACAGGTCCCAGACGTACTCAATGGGATTGAGATCTGGGCTCTTTGATGGCCATGGCAGAACACTGACATTCCTGTCTTGCAGAAAATCACGCATAGAACGAGCAGTATGACTGGTGGCATTGTCATGCTGGAGGGACATGTCAGGAAGAGCATGTCAGGATGAGCCTGCAGGAAGGGTACCACATGGGGGAGTAGGGTGCCTTCCCTGTAACGCACAGTGTTGAGATTGCCTGCAATGACGATAAATGTGAATCTGACCATCACCCCTGGAGAGACAAAACTGCAACTCGTCAGAGAAGAGCACTTTTTGCCAGTCCTGTCTGGCCCATAGGCGACGTTGTTGCCGGTGATGTCTGGTGAGGACCTGCCTTACAACAGGCCCACAAGCCCTCAGTCCAGCCTGTCTCAGCCTATTGCGGACAGTCTGAGCAGTGATGGAGGGATTGTGCGTTCCTGGTGTAACTCGGGCAGTTGTTGTTGCCATCCTGTACCTGTCCCACAGGTGTGATGTTCGGATGTACCGATCCTGTGCAGGTGTTGTTACACGTGGTCTGCCATGTGAGAGGATGATCAGCTGTCCGTCCTGACTCCCTGTAGTGCTGTCTTAGGCGTCTCACAGTACAGACATTGCAATATATTGCCCTGGCCACATCTGCAGTCCTCATGCCTCCTTGCAGCATGCCTTGCCTAAGGCACGTTCATGCAGATGAGCAGGGATCCTGGTCATCTTTTTTTTTGTGTTTTTCAGAGTCTCTTTTCAGAGCCTCTTTAGTGTCCAACGTTTTCATAACAGTGAACCTTATTTGCTGTAAGTCTGTAAGCTGTTAGTGTCTTAACTACCGTTCCACAGGTGCATGTTCATTAATTGTTTATGATTCATTGAACAAGCATGGGACACAGTGTTTAAACCCTTTACAATGAAGATCTGTGAAGTTATTTGGATTTTTACGAATTCTCTTTGAAAGACAGGGTTCTGAAAAGGGACATTTCTTTTTTTGCTGAGTTTACATGATGAGTCCTCTGTCTATCTCGGTGACAACAGGCACAACTCCGATATTTAATGTTGTATATAAATTTGACGAAATTACACATGCGTCCACTTATATCAGTGAATTTGTAAGAAGCTAAGCTTCAACAACTGAGAAACTTATGTTCAATCAAATAAGCCTCATGCAGCAAATTAGCAATTACAATTTTTGTTAACCAAATTCAAAACTAATTGACCATACAAAAATTCCTCACTTCGTAGGATTATTTTAGTGGACAGATTTTAGGCAGAGTAAAACCTCTCGCCTCTCGCTTCTCCTTTTCCTCTCTGCTACCTCTCATTTCACAAGTCGTTGTCCCTTATTGCTTTCAAAGTGTCTTTGAACCAAAGCCCACACGAGTAGAGAGCAAGAGTTCTAAGAGAGCATGAACATACTTGTTTGCGGTGTGACTTTTATTGGCCAATAAAGCCTTTTACAGAAGATGAAATTCAAATGTGAAATGCATGAAATATCGCTATTAACCTTCTTGCTGACAATTGTTTTACTTTTCTTTACTGATCAGCAAACTATTTGAACAGGCAGATGAAAGGCCACCCCCAACCTCATCACTGTAACCCCAGGGCCCTTTTCTTATCACTGAACTCTCCTTGACCCTGAGGCGTCCTCTGAAAAGCCTCTCCCTCTTGATTATAAATAATACCAATGGGCTGCTAATAGGTAATCTGATTGAGAGTTAGGTGGACTGATATGTTTCAACGAGGGGGCAAGAGTGCACCAGACATGCAAATGACATTATAAGTGCTTTCATCCACCCCGATACAAAGTGAAAAGTCACATTTTCACCCACATGAGGAGAAGCAAGCGGGGGAAGGTATCTGTTTAAGGGATATTTTCCTTTTTCTTGTAGTTTCATGCCCACTATTTTGCCACACTTGCCCTATTTAAAGCCTGGTTCAGCCTATTAGCTCTGTGTGTGTGTGTGTGTGTGTGTGTGTGTGTGTGTGTGTGTGTGTGTGTGTGCGTGCGTGCGTGCGTGCGTGTGTGTGCGTGTGCGCGCGTGCGCAGCCTGGCAGGGTTGTTATGACGGTCTAATCATGGTCAGAGAAGGACAAATCAATAAATCAAGTATATGCAAAGCCATTTAAAGAACATTCTGAGAGCACAAAAATACTTTAAATCAACATTGAGGGATAAATATTTACTAGTATTTTAAGACTCCCCCTTCAGGCTTCCCATGAAGTCACATACCTATCCTCTCCACACTCATCTGGAGGGTCTAACATCCTGTCCCTCTCTGTGTCGCCTTTGGATTCAAATTCATCACCGTTGACATTGTCTAACGTCATTTGGGGTCTTATTATGCGTAAGTGTAATAGTTATTGTAGCATGGAGTGAATGTACACTGACGTGTGCTAGATGAATAGGCATACAACTAGATCCATAGAGTGATACAATAACAGGAAGTGGTGCCAATAACTACACATGTATATTTATTCAAGCAATTGAACCAACAGTGATTTATTTGGAGATAGAGGAACATTTGACATGAAAACATTGAGCTCTATCAATGTCATGTGGGAAA
>NW_025744756.1:0-6074 GCF_021184085.1 Oncorhynchus gorbuscha
TTATCATGAATTACTCATTCAACTACATCAGAACTAAACCACTATACTCTTATCATGAATTACTCATTCAACTAGATCAGAACTAAACCACTATACTCTTATCATGAATTACTCATTCAACTACATCAGAACTAAACCACTATACTCTTATCATGAATTACTCATCCAACTAGATCAGAACTAAACCACTATACTCTTATCATGAATTACTCATTCAACTAGATCAGAACTAAACCACTATACTCTTATCATGAATTACTCATTCAACTAGATCAGAACTAAACCACTATACTCTTATCATGAATTACTCATTCAACTACATCAGAACTAAACCACTATACTCTTATCATGAATTACTCATTCAACTAGATCAGAACTAAACCACTATACTCTTATCATGAATGACTCATCCAACTAGATCAGAACTAAACCACTATACTCTTATCATGAATTACTCATTCAACTAGATCAGAACTAAACCACTATACTCTTATCATGAATTACTCATTCAACTACATCAGAACTAAACCACTATACTCTTATCATGAATTACTCATTCAACTACATCAGAACTAATACCACTATACTCTTATCATGAATTACTCATCCAACTACATCAGAACTAAACCACTATACTCTTATCATGAATTACTCATTCAACTACATCAGAACTAATACCACTATACTCTTATCATGAATTACTCATTCAACTAGATCAGAACTAAACCACTATACTCCTATCATGAATGACTCATTCAACTACGTCAGAACTAAACCACTATACTCTTATCATGAATTACTCATCCAACTACATCAGAACTAATACCACTATACTCTTATCATGAATTACTCATCCAACTACATCAGAACTAAACCACTATACTCTTATCATGAATTACTCATTCAACTAGATCAGAACTAAACCACTATACTCTTATCATGAATTACTCATTCAACTACATCAGAACTAAACCACTATACTCTTATCATGAATTACTCATTCAACTAGATCAGAACTAAACCACTATACTCTTATCATGAATTACTCATTCAACTACATCAGAACTAATACCACTATACTCTTATCATGAATTACTCATTCAACTACGTCAGAACTAAACCACTATACTCCTATCATGAATTACTCATTCAACTAGATCAGAACTAAACCACTATACTCTTATCATGAATTACTCATTCAACTAGATCAGAACTAAACCACTATACTCTTATCATGAATTACTCATTCAACTACATCAGAACTAAACCACTATACTCTTATCATGAATTACTCATTCAACTACATCAGAACTAATACCACTATACTCTTATCATGAATTACTCATTCAACTAGATCAGAACTCAAACATTCAACTATACTAAACCACTATCATGAATGACTCATTCAACTACGTCAGAACTAAACCACTATACTCTTATCATGAATTACTCATTCAACTAGATCAGAACTAATACCACTATACTCTTATCATGAATTACTCATTCAACTAGATCAGAACTAAACCACTATACTCTTATCATGAATTACTCATCCAACTACATCAGAACTAAACCACTATACTCTTATCATGAATTACTCATTCAACTAGATCAGAACTAATACCACTATACTCTTATCATGAATTACTCATCCAACTACATCAGAACTAAACCACTATACTCTTATCATGAATTACTCATTCAACTAGATCAGAACTAATACCACTATACTCTTATCATGAATTACTCATCCAACTACATCAGAACTAAACCACTATACTCTTATCATGAATTACTCATCCAACTACATCAGAACTAAACCACTATACTCTTATCATGAATTACTCATTCAACTACATCAGAACTAATACCACTATACTCTTATCATGAATTACTCATTCAACTACATCAGAACTAAACCACTATACTCTTATCATGAATTACTCATTCAACTAGATCAGAACTAATACCACTATACTCTTATCATGAATTACTCATTCAACTAGATCAGAACTAAACCACTATACTCTTATCATGAATTACTCATCCAACTACATCAGAACTAAACCACTATACTCTTATCATGAATTACTCATCCAACTACATCAGAACTAAACCACTATACTCTTATCATGAATGACTCATCCAACTAGATCAGAACTAAACCACTATACTCTTATCATGTATTACTCATTCAACTACATCAGAACTAAACCACTATACTCTTATCATGAATTACTCATTCAACTACATCAGAACTAAACCACTATACTCTTATCATGAATTACTCATTCAACTACATCAGAACTAAACCACTATACTCTTATCATGAATTACTCATTCAACTACATCAGAACTAATACCACTAATGACGATGATGATTAGTATCTAATAACAAAAGCTGTGAGTGTGTGGGAGAGGAGAGCCGTGTGTGTTACAATGGCCTGGCACGAACACTTCATGGTGGGGCTGGGCAGCCGCAGCGGCGATGGGACAGTAAACAGATGTTGCCCTAATCTTCCCCTAATGACATTTGTCCCTCATTCCTCTCTCTTTATGGGAGAGCGGCACACTAGTGACTCCACAGCAGAGGGACACGATGTGTGGCCCAGACACAGGCTGAGAGGAGAGGACAGGGACAGCAGGATTGTAGTTGATCATATGATTACCTTAGGTTCGTTAGGTTCAGATCAGGGTATTACACCAGACTACGCATATGACATACTGTATTTCAATGATAAATATGAAGTTAATAACTTCAAATGAATGTATTTACTGCACATGACATTTTCATAAATTAATAGCACATTTAACATCACCTCAGGTGCAGTTTCCAGTGATGTTTTCAGTTCCAACCAATATTGAAGTGGGTTTGCCCTGGAAATAGAGACATAAGGATGAACAGTTTGGCTGGTAGTAGAGAGACAGTGTAACCTGGCCGTGCACCTAGTAGAGGTGAGGTGGCCTCTGTCACAGACCACCCTGCTGGCGTGTGGGGACACCTGCTGGCATGTGGGGACACCTGCTGTTCTACATTATTATTATTAGTATTATACCCAGCCAGTAAGGCCCCTTGTTGTTGTTGTTGTAGAGAAATCTTCAGATATATTGGTGCGTGGTTCCCTGTATTATTTGCACACACACACTCACACACGTATCACCAGCCATGTCAGGCTGGATTATATGTGGGGGACAAGGCTCATTCTTATAGCTTCACTGCTGGGCAGTGTCTTCACAGAATGCTAGCATATGGGCAGTGTTTGCACAGAATGCTAGCATATGGGCAGTGTTTGCACAGAATGCTAGCATATGGGCAGTGTTTGCACAGAATGCTAGCATATGGGCAGTGTTTGCACAGAATGCTAGCATATGGGCAGTGTTTGCACAGAATGCTAGCATATGGGCAGTGTTTGCACAGAATGCTAGCATATGGGCAGTGTTTGCACAGAATGCTAGCATATGGGCAGTGTTGGCACAGAATGCTAGCATATGTGTAACTTCCTTACTTTATTGAACTTAGACCACAGCCTGAAACTCCCTACAGTTCCACACAGAGCTGCAGAAGACCCAGAATGGCCCAAAGTAGAGAAAAAGTGGGGTTACTTGGTGTCTTCTCCAAAGAATGACATCACTTAAGCCATTAGGAGCTGTGAGCGGAATGAAAAGCAGACTTGTAGCTCTGCTGTGGAGGAGGAGTGCAAAGAAAGGAGGAGAGATGAGAGCAAGAGAGAGAGATGTGGAGAAAAAGAAGGAGAGATGAGAGCAAGAGAGAGAGATGTGGAGAGAAAGAAGAGACGAGAGAGAGATGTGGAGAGAAAGAAGGAGAGATGAGAGCAAGAGAGAGAGAGATGTGGAGAGAAAGAAGGAGAGATGAGAGCAAGAGAGAGAGATGTGGAGAGAAAGAAGGAGAGATGAGAGCAAGAGAGAGAGAGATGTGGAGAGAAAGAAGGAGAGATGAGAGCAAGAGAGAGAGATGTGGAGAGAAAGAAGGAGAGATGAGAGCAAGAGAGAGAGATGTGGAGAGAAAGAAGAGACGAGAGAGAGATGTGGAGAGAAAGAAGGAGAGATGAGAGCAAGAGAGAGAGAGATGTGGAGAGAAAGAAGGAGAGATGAGAGCAAGAGAGAGAGATGTGGAGAGAAAGAAGGAGAGATGAGAGCAAGAGAGAGAGATGTGGAGAGAAAGAAGGAGAGATGAGAGCAAGAGAGAGAGATGTGGAGAGAAAGAAGGAGAGATGAGAGCAAGAGAGAGAGATGTGGAGAGAAAGAAGGAGAGATGAGAGAGAGATGTGGAGAGAAAGAAGGAGAGATGAGAGAGAGATGTGGAGAGAAAGAAGGAGAGATGAGAGCAAGAGAGAGAGATGTGGAGAGAAAGAAGGAGAGATGAGAGCAAGAGAGAGAGAGATGTGGAGAGAAAGAAGGAGAGATGAGAGAGAGATGTGGAGAGAAAGAAGGAGAGATGAGAGCAAGAGAGAGAGATGTGGAGAGAAAGAAGGAGAGATGAGAGAGAGATGTGGAGAGAAAGAAGGAGAGATGAGAGCAAGAGAGAGAGATGTGGAGAGAAAGAAGGAGAGATGAGAGCAAGAGAGAGAGATGTGGAGAGAAAGAAGGAGAGATGAGAGCAAGAGAGAGAGATGTGGAGAGAAAGAAGGAGAGATGAGAGCAAGAGAGAGAGATGTGGAGAGAAAGAAGGAGAGATGAGAGCAAGAGAGAGAGATGTGGAGAGAAAGAAGGAGAGATGAGAGAGAGATGTGGAGAGAAAGAAGGAGAGATGAGAGCAAGAGAGAGAGAGATGTGGAGAGAAAGAAGGAGAGATGAGAGCAAGAGAGAGAGATGTGGAGAGAAAGAAGGAGAGATGAGAGAGAGATGTGGAGAGAAAGAAGGAGAGATGAGAGCAAGAGAGAGAGAGATGTGGAGAGAAAGAAGGAGAGATGAGAGCAAGAGAGAGAGATGTGGAGAGAAAGAAGGAGAGATGAGAGCAAGAGAGAGAGATGTGGAGAGAAAGAAGGAGAGATGAGAGCAAGAGAGAGAGAGATGTGGAGAGAAAGAAGGAGAGATGAGAGCAAGAGAGAGAGATGTGGAGAGAAAGAAGGAGAGATGAGAGCAAGAGAGAGAGATGTGGAGAGAAAGAAGGAGAGATGAGAGCAAGAGAGAGAGATGTGGAGAGAAAGAAGGAGAGATGAGAGCAAGAGAGAGAGATGTGGAGAGAAAGAAGGAGAGATGAGAGCAAGAGAGAGAGAGATGTGGAGAGAAAGAAGGAGAGATGAGAGAGAGATGTGGAGAGAAAGAAGAGACGAGAGAGAGATGTGGAGAGAAAGAAGGAGAGATGAGAGCAAGAGAGAGAGAGATGTGGAGAGAAAGAAGGAGAGATGAGAGCAAGAGAGAGAGATGTGGAGAGAAAGAAGGAGAGATGAGAGAGAGATGTGGAGAGAAAGAAGGAGAGATGAGAGCAAGAGAGAGAGATGTGGAGAGAAAGAAGGAGAGATGAGAGCAAGAGAGAGAGATGTGGAGAGAAAGAAGGAGAGATGAGAGCAAGAGAGAGAGAGATGTGGAGAGAAAGAAGGAGAGATGAGAGAGAGATGTGGAGAGAAAGAAGAGACGAGAGAGAGAGAGCTTTTGAAAGACTTTTATACATTTTTATTTAACCAGATGGGTCAATCGAGAACCAGCACTCATTTACTGTAATTTCCTTGAAATTACTAGGAAACAACGTTGATTCAACCGGCGTGTGCCCAATGGGGGGCCGTGGGTTCTGTGGTCTGTGTGTCCTCAGGTCTCCATCGTTAGAGATGGATGGAGGTGCTGCAGGGACACCAGAGGCCCACTGTGGCCCCAGATAATCTCCTCTCCATGCACTGTTTTACACCCCATTGCCCTGGAAGAGAGAGTTTCGCTCCACTAACACACTCGTCCAATACTTGCTCTCTGGGATGGGGTAGTGGGGGGATGGGGAGGTTAGCAAAACAAGCTCCAAATCCTTTAACTCCCTAAATTAACTCCCTAAATTAAGCAAATAAACCAAGTAATAAACTGCAGTGGACACTGCGTAAGCAGAAGTAATGCCTTCTGTGAAGATG
>NW_025744757.1:0-6073 GCF_021184085.1 Oncorhynchus gorbuscha
CTCTCTGTCTCTCTCTCCTCTGCTCTGTCTCCACTCCACCCTCTCTCTTCTCTCTCCACCCTGCTCTGTCTCTCCTCTCTCTGCTCTCTCCTCCCTCTGCTCTGTCTCTCCCTCCACCCCTGCTCTCTCTCCCTCCACCTCTGCTCTGTCTCTCCCTCCACCCTCTCTGTCTCTCCTCCACCCCTGCTCTGTCTCTCCTCCACCCTCTGCTCTGTCTCTCCCTCCACCCTCTGCTCTGTCTCTCCCTCTGCTCTGTCTCTCCCTCTGCTCTGTCTCTCCCTCTGCTCTGTCTCTCCCTCTGCTCTGTCTCTCCCTCTGCTCTGTCTCTCCCTCTGCTCTGTCTCTCCCTCCACCCTCTGCTCTGTCTCTCCCTCCACCCTCTGCTCTGTCTCTCCTCTGCTCTGTCTCTCCCTCTGCTCTGTCTCTCCCTCTGTCTGTCTCTCCCTCTGCTCTGTCTCTCCTCTCTCTGTCTCTCCCTCTGCTCTGTCTCTCTCCCTCCACCCTCTGCTCTTTCTCTCCCTCCACCCTCCACTCTGTCTCTCCAGCGTATCTGCTCTCAGGAAGAGGCAAGACGTGTGACCCAGTGTCCCCTCACTGGAGCGTGAATACTGGCTGTCCACCCCTCATCCCTTTCCCTCCCCTCCCACTCATCCTCCACCTCCTCCCTTTCCTCCTCCTCCCTTTCCACTCATCCAAATATCATGAATCTGGCTTCCAGCTGCAGAGTGAACTGGTTTCCGACCCTGTGTTTGTGTGTGTCTGCACGTAATTATCACCACTCTTCTGCACAACAGGTATATATTTCAGCTGTCCCTCTACACTGCAACCAAAGACAATACCTACAGACATGCAGTATTTATTAAAAAAGAGATGGGTTTGTACAGCAGTCATGTCTATGTATCACCTCCACCTACTGTTACACAGCACGAGATGCATTATACAGACTCATCCTCACTTGCTGGAGAAACCTGATATGAAATACTGTTCATATGAACAGCATTGGCACTCTAGGCTACACACTGCAAGGCATCTCTAAAGTGCTCTTTGCTTTTAGCATTAACATCCCTGACTGACTGTTCCTATTACTTCTCTGTCTACTTTCAGCTGAATAGAAAATAATGGCCATTTAATTTGGCTCAAGGTTTTCAATGTTGATGTTTTTTTTACCCATTGGTGAATGTACGGTGAAGGCTCTCTCTCTCTCTCTCTCTCTCTCTCTCTCTCTCTCTCTCTCTCTCTCTCTCTCTCTCTCTCTCTCTCTCTCTCTCTCTCTCTCTCTCTCTCTCTCTCTCTCTCTCTCTCTCTCTCTCTCTCTCTCTCTCTCTCTCTCTCTCTCTCTCTCTCTCTCTCTCAAACCATTTCACATGGTAAAACACAATTTGCCTGTTTCAAATGATGCGACACAAACCAATATTCGCCAGTTCAGAGAGCAAACAAGGTGGGCGACGAAGAGGAAGAGGGGGGCAAGAAAGAGGAAGAGGAGGACGAAGAGGAAGACAAAGAGTGGAAATATGTGAGTCATGTTTGTCATTTATTATCTTGTCTTGTCCCTGTGCTTCCCATTCTATTCGTTTCCCTCTGCTGGTCTTATTTGGTTCTTTCCCTCCTTCTAGCCCTCTCTCTCCCCCTCCCTCTCTCACTCTCTCGCTCTCTCTTCTCTCTATCGTTCCGTTCCTGCTCCCAGCTGTTCCTATTCCCCTAATCATCATTTAGTCTTCCCACACCTGTTCCCGATCCTTTCCCCTGATTAGAGTCCCTATTTATTCCTTTGTGATCCGTTCCTGTGCCGTCGGTTCCTTGTATTGTATTCACCATGCTGTGATTGCGTTTCGCCCTGTCCTGTCGTGTTTTTGCCGTGATTGTGTATCACCCTGTCCTGTCGTGTTTTGTGCCTTCATCAGACGCTGCGTGTGAGCAGGTGTCTCAGTCGACTACGGCCTGCGCCTACCCGAAGCGACCTGCAGTCTGTGGCCGCTTCTCCAGTTGTTTTCCCCTCTACAAATCTAGAGGATGTCAGTTATTCCGTTTTGAACATTATTAAACTCTGTTTCTGTTAAGTCGCTTTTGGGTCCTCTTTTACCTGCATGACAGAAGGAACCGACCAAGGAATGGACCCAGCGACTTCAGACGCTGTTTACACTGCCGTCAAGATCCAAGGAGCCATGCTCGGCAGACACGAGCAGGAATTGTCTGCTGCTCGCCATGCCGTGGAGAACCTGGCCGCTCAGGTTTCCGACCTCTCTGGACAGTTCCAGAGTCTACGTCTCGTGCCACCTGTTACTTCCTGGCCTGCCGAGCCTCCAGAACCTAGGGTTAATAACCCACCTTGCTACTCCGGGCAGCCCACTGAGTGCCGCTCCTTTCTCACGCAGTGTGAGATTGTGTTCTCTCTCCAACCCAACACATACTCTAGAGAGAGAGCTCGAGTTGCTTACGTCATTTCACTCCTTACTGGCCGGGCTCGAGAATGGGGCACAGCTATCTGGGAGGCAAGGGCTGATTGCTCTAACAAATTCCAGAACTTTAAAGAGGAGATGATTCGGGTTTTTGACCGTTCAGTTTTTGGTGGGGAGGCTTCTAGGGCCCTGGCTTCCTTATGCCAAGGTGAACGGTCCATAACGGATTATTCCATTGAGTTTCGCACTCTTGCTGCCTCTAGTGAGTGGAACGAGCCGGCGCTGCTCGCTCGTTTTCTGGAGGGACTCCACGCAGTGGTTAAGGATGAGATTCTCTCCCGGGAGGTTCCTTCAGATGTGGACTCTTTGATTGCTCTCGCCATCCGCATAGAACGACGGGTAGATCTTCGTCACCGGGCTCGTGGAAGAGAGCTCGCATCAACGGTGTTTCCCTGCTCCGCATCGCAACCATCTCCCTCCTCTGGCTTTGAGACTGAGCCCATGCAGCTGGGAGGGATTCGCATCTCGACTAAGGAGAGGGAACGGAGGATCACCAACCGCCTGTGCCTCTATTGCGGAGTTGCTGGACATTTTGTTAATTCATGAGCGATAAGAAGGCAAAACCCATCAGTAAACGGAGGAGCTACTGGTGGCGGCGCTACACTCAGGTCCTTCATCTAGATCTTGTACTACTATGTCTCGGTCCATCTACGCTGGACCGGTTGGGATGCTTTACATGTGCCGTGCCAAATTTGACTCTGGGGCTGAGGGTTGTTTCATGGACGAAGCATGGAGTTCGGAAACATAACATTGCCTCAGACATTCCAGACAAACTACGCCCATGTTTGCCTTAGATGGTGATCATCTTCCCAGTATCAAATTTGAGACACTACCTTTAACTCTCACAGTATCTGGTAACACAGTGAGACTATTTCTTTTGATTTTCCGTTCACCGTTTACACCTGTTGTTTTGGGTCATCCCTGGCTAGTATGTCATAATCCTTCTATTAATTGGTCTAAGTAATTCTATCCTATCCTGGAACGTTTCTTGTCATGTGAAGTGTTTAATGTCACCATCCTCCCGTTTCTTCTCTCCCTACTTCTCAGGAGGAACCTGGCGATTTGACAGGGAGTGCCGGAGGAATATCATGATCTGCGCACGGTCTTCAGTCGGTCCCGAGCCAACTCCCTTCCTCCTCACCGGTCGTATGATTTAGTATTGATCTCTTCAGGGACCACGCTCCTCGAGGTAGACTATACTCTCTGTCGGCTCCCGAACGTAAAGGCTCGAGGATTATTTGTCTGTGTCTCTTGACGCCGGTACCATAGTGCCTTCTTCTTCTCCGGCCGGGCGGGGTTCTTTTTGTTAAGAAGCAGGACGGTACTCTGCCCCTGCGTGGATTATCGAGGCTGAATGACATAACGGTTAGAATCGTTATCCGCTTCCCTTATGTCATCAGCCTTCGAGATTCTGCAGGGAGCCAGGTGTTTTACTAAGTTGGACCTTCGTAACGCTTACCATCTCGTGCGCATCAGAGGGGGGACGAGTGGAAACGGCGTTAACACTCCGTTAGGGCATTTTGAGTACCGGGTTCTGCCGTTCGGTCTCGCCAATGCGCCAGCTGTTTTTCAGGCATTAGTTAATGATGTTCTGAGAGACATGCTGAACATTTTTGTTTTTGTCTATCTTGACGATATCCTGATTTTTTTCTCCGTCACTCGAGATTCATGTTCAGCACGTTCGACGTGTTTCTACAGCGCCTTTTAGAGAATTGTCTCTACGTAAAGGCTGAGAAGTGCTCTTTTCATGTCTCCTCCGTTACTTTTCTCGGTTCCGTTATTTCCGCTGAAGGCATTCAGATGGATTCGCTAAGGTCCAAGCTGTCAGTGATTGGCCCGTTCCAAGGTCACGTGTCGAGTTACAGCGCTTTTTAGGTTTTCGCTAATTTCTATCGGGCGTTTCATTCGTAATTTCGGTCCAAGTTGCTGCCCTCTCACAGCTCTTACTTCTGTCAAGACGTGTTTTAAGTGGTCCGGTTCCGCCCAGGGAGCTTTTGATCTTCTAAAAGAACGTTTACGTCCGCTCCTATCCTCGTTACTCCTAGCGTCACTAGACAATTCATTGTCGAGGTTGACGCTTCAGAGGTAGGCGTGGGAGCCATTCTATCCCAGCGCTTCCAGTCTGACGATAAGGTTCATCCGTGCGCTTATTTTTCTCATCGCCTGTCGCCATCTGAGCGCAACTATGATGGGTAACCGTGAACTGCTCGCCATCCGCTTAGCCCTAGGCGAATGGCGACAGTGGTTGGAGGGGGCGACCGTTCCTTTTGTCGTTTGGACAGACCATAAGAACCTTGAGTACATCCGTTCTGCCAAACGACTTAATGCCCGTCAAGCTCGTTAGGCGTTGTTTTCGCTCGTTTCGAGTTTGTGATTTCTTACCGTCCGGGTGGCAAGAACACCAAGCCTGATGCCTTATCCCGTCTGTTTAGTTCTTCTGTGGCTTCTACTGATCCCGAGGATTCTTCCTTATGGGCGTGTTGTCGGGTTGACAGTCTGGGGAATTGAAAGACAGGTTAAGCAAGCACTCACGCACACACGTCGCGCGCGCTGTCTAGTAACCTCCTTTTCGTTCCTGTTTCCACTCGTCTGGCTGTTCTTCAGTGGGCTCACTCTGCCAAGTTAGCTGGTCATCCCGGTGTTCGAGGCACTCTTGCGTCTATTCGCCAGCGCTTTTGGTGGCCGACTCAGGAGCGTGACACGCGCCGTTTCGTGGCTGCGTGTTCAGACTGCGCGCAGAAGAAGTCTGGTAATTTTTTTCTGCTTCTGCTCCTGGTCTTGCTGGGTCTCAGTCTGTTCCCTGCCATCGCATCTCTCCTGTTCTTGTCCCTGCCCTTGCTGTGTCTCAGTCTGTCCCTAGTTCTCATTTTTTTTTTTTAGAGTAGTACCCTAGTTTCCCTTTTATCGTTTTTCGTTACGGTCCTGAGGAGAGGAGTTGGGTTCTTTCTCGGGACGTGCTGGACCGTTTGATCTATGATTTCCTCCGTTGCCGCCAGTGTTCCTCCTCGAGAGCGCCAGGAGCGCTCGGTGAGTGGGGGTACTGTCATGTTTGTCATTTATTATCTTGTCTTGTCCCTGTGCTTCCCATTCTATTCGTTTCCCTCTGCTGGTCTTATTTGGTTCTTTCCTCCTTCTAGCCTCTCTCTCCCCTCCCCTCTCTCACTCTCTCGCTCTCTCTTTCTCTCTATCGTTCCGTTCCTGCTCCCAGCTGTTCCTATTCCCCTAATCATCATTTAGTCTTCCCACACCTGTTCCCGATCCTTTCCCTGATTAGAGTCCCTATTTATTCCTTTGTGTTCCGTTCCTGTGCCGTCGGTTCCTTGTATTGTATTCACCATGCTGTGATTGCGTTTCGCCCTGTCCTGTCGTGTTTTTTGCCGTGATTGTGTATCACCCTGTCCTGTCGTGTTTTGTGCCTTCATCAGACGCTGCGTGAGCAAGTGTCTCAGTCGACTACGGCCTGCGCCTACCCGGGCGACCTTGCAGTCTGTGGCCGCTTCTCCAGTTGTTTCCCCTCTACAAATCTAGAGAGGAGGGTCATGTCAGTTATTCCGTTTTGAACATTATTAAACTCTGTTTCTGTTAGTGCTTTTGGGTCCTCTTTTACCTGCATGACA
>NW_025744758.1:0-6073 GCF_021184085.1 Oncorhynchus gorbuscha
GGAAATATTATGTAAATTAGTTATCCCTCGACCAGCCAACACATCTAGAAATATTATGTAAACTAGTTATCCCTCTACCAGCCAACACATCTAGAAATATTATGTAAACTAGTTATCCCTCGACCAGCCAACACCACATCTAGAAATATTATGTAAACTAGTTATCCCTCTACCAGCCAACACATCTAGAAATATTATGTAAACTAGTTATCCCTCAACCAGCCAACACATCTAGAAATATTATGAAAAAACTAGTTATCCCTCTACCAGCCAACACATCTAGAAATATTATATAAACTAGTTATCCCTCTACCAGCCAACACACGTCTAGAAATATTATATAAACTAGTTATCCCTCTACCAGCCAACACATCTAGAAATATTATGTAAACTAGTTATCCCTCAACCAGCCAACACATCTAGAAATATTATATAAACTAGTTATCCCTCTACCAGCCAACACATCTAGAAATATTATGTAAACTAGTTATCCCTCTACCAGCCAACACCACATCTAGAAATATTATGTAAACTAGTTATCCCTCGACCAGCCAACACATCTAGAAATATTATGTAAATTAGTTATCCCTCGACCAGCCAACACCACATCTAGAAATATTATGTAAACTAGTTATCCCTCGACCAGCCAACACATCTAGAAATATTATGTAAACTAGTTATCCCTCTAACAGCCAACACCACATCTAGAAATATTATGTAAACTAGTTATCCCTCTACCAGCCAACACCACATCTAGAAATATTATATAAACTAGTTATCCCTCTACCAGCCAACACATCTAGAAATATTATGTAAACTAGTTATCCCTCAACCAGCCAACACATCTAGAAATATTATATAAACTAGTTATCCCTCTACCAGCCAACACATCTAGAAATATTATGTAAACTAGTTATCCCTCTACCAGCCAACACCACATCTAGAAATATTAGGTAAATTAGTTATCCCTCTACCAGCCAACACCACATCTAGAAATATTATATAAACTAGTTATCCCTCTACCAGCCAACACATCTAGAAATATTATGTAAACTAGTTATCCCTCTACCAGCCAACACATCTAGAAATATTATGTAAACTAGTTATCCCTCTAACAGCCAACACCACATCTAGAAATATTATGTAAACTAGTTATCCCTCTACCAGCCAACACCACATCTAGAAATATTATGTAAACTAGTTATCCCTCTACCAGCCAACACCACATCTAGAAATATTATGTAAACTAGTTATCCCTCTACCAGCCAACACCACATCTAGAAATATTATGTAAACTAGTTATCCCTCGACCAGCCAACACCACATCTAGAAATATTATGTAAACTAGTTATCCCTCTACCAGCCAACACATCTAGAAATATTATGTAAACTAGTTATCCCTCGACCAGCCAACACATCTAGACATATTATGTAAACTAGTTATCCCTCTACCAGCCAACACATCTAAACATATTATGTAAACTAGTTATCCCTCGACCAGCCAACACATCTAGAAATATTATGTAAACTAGTTATCCCTCTACCAGCCAACACCACATCTAGAAATATTATGTAAACTAGTTATCCCTCAACCAGCCAACACCACATCTAGAAATATTATGTAAACTAGTTATCCCTCTAACAGCCAACACCACATCTAGAAATATTATGTAAACTAGTTATCCCTCGACCAGCCAACACATCTAGAAATATTATGTAAACTAGTTATCCCTCAACCAGCCAACACGTCTTTTGTTGACTCCTGGAATGCAACAGGCCTCAATGGTCGTAAATCACTAACATGTTTTTATTTTCTGCTTTGGACAGACGTTTTGATCTGTTTAATACGTCATGTGATCATGTCATCGCTTCTCAACTCACCACGATGTTCCTGTTGGTCTCCTGTCATCTCTTCTAAACTCACCACGATGTTCCTGTTGGTCTCCTGTCATCGCTTCTCAACTCACCACGATGTTCCTGTTGATGTTCCTGTTGGTCTCCTGTCATCGCTTCTCAACTCACCACGATGTTCCTGTTAGTCTCCTGTCATCGCTTCTCAACTCACCACGATGTTCCTGTTGATGTTCCTGTTGATGTTCCTGTTGATGTTCCTGTTGATGTTCCTGTTGATGCTCCATATTCTGTCATCGCTTCAACTCACCACTATGTTCCTGTTGTCCTGTCATCGCTTCAACTCACTGCATGCATGTTCCCAGTGGCCCTTCACATCGTTTCTCAACTCACTACGATGTTCGTAGTTGATGTTCCTGTTGGTCTCCTGTCATCGCTTCTCAACTCACCACGATGTTCCTGTTGATGTTCCTGTTAGTCTCCTGTCATCGCTTCTCAACTCACCACGATGTTCCTGTTAGTCTCCTGTCATCGTTTCTCAACTCACCACGATGTTCCTGTTGATGTTCCTGTTGATGTTCCTGTTGATGTTCCTGTTGATGTTCCTGTTGATGTTCCTGTTAGTCTCCTGTCATCGCTTCTCAACTCACCACGATGTTCCTGTTGATGTTCCTGTTGATGTTCCTGTTGATGTTTCTGTTGATGTTCCTGTTGATGTTCCTGTTGATGTTCCTGTTGGTCTCCTGTCATCGCTTCTCAACTCACCACGATGTTCCTGTTGGTCTCCCTGTCATCGCTTCTCAACTCACCACGATGTTCCTGCTGATGTTCCTGTTGATGTTCCTGAATCCCCTGTCACGCTCTCAACTACCACAATGTTCCTGTTGATGTTCCTGTTAGTCTCCCTGTCATCGCCAACTCACTCACGATGTTCCTGCTGATGTTCCTGTTGATGTTCCTGCTGATGTTCCTAAGCGATGTTCCTGTTGATGTTCCTGCTGGTCTCCTCTGTCATCGTTTCTCAACTCACCACGATGTTCCTGTTGGTCTCCTGTCATCGCTTCTCAACTCACCACGATGTTCCTGGTCTCCTGTCATCGCTCTCAACTCACCACGATGTTCCTGTTGATGTTCCTGCTGGTCTCCTGTCATCGCTTCAACTCACCACGGCATGTTCCTGTTGATCCCCTGTTGATGTTCCCTGCTGATGTTTCTGCTGATGTTCCTAAGTTGATGTTCCTGTTGATGTTCCTCCTGTTGGTCTCCTGTCATCGCTTCTCAACTCACCACGATGTTCCTGTTGGTCTCCTGTCATCGCTTCTCAACTCACCACGATGTTCCTGTTGATGTTCCTGTTGATGTTCCTGTTAGTCTCCTGTCATCGCTTCTCAACTCACCACAATGTTCCTGTTGATGTTCCTGTTAGTCTCCTGTCATCGCTTCTCAACTCACCACGATGTTCCTGTTGATGTTCCTGTTGATGTTCCTGTTGATGTTCCTGTTGATGTTCCTGTTGATGTTCCTGTTGGTCTCCTGTCATCGCTTCTCAACTCACCACGATGTTCCTGTTGGTCTCCTGTCATCGCTTCTCAACTCACCACGATGTTCCTGTTGGTCTCCTGTCATCGCTTCTCAACTCACCACGATGTTCCTGTTGATGTTCCTGTTGGTCTCCTGTCATCGCTTCTCAACTCACCACGATGTTCCTGTTGATCTCCTGTCATCTCTTCTCAACTCACCACGATGTTCCTGTTGGTCTCCTGTCATCTCTTCTCAACTCACCACGATGTTCCTGTTGGTCTCCTGTCATCGCTTCTCAACTCACCACGATGTTCCTGTTAGTCTCCTGTCATCGCTTCTCAACTCACCACGATGTTCCTGTTGGTCTCCTGTCATCTCTTCTCAACTCACCACGATGTTCCTGTTGGTCTCCTGTCATCGCTTCTCAACTCACCACGATGTTCCTGTTAGTCTCCTGTCATCTCTTCTCAACTCACCACGATGTTCCTGTTGATGTTCCTGTTGGTCTCCTGTCATCGCTTCTCAACTCACCACGATGTTCCTGTTAGTCTCCTGTCATCTCTTCTCAACTCACCACGATGTTCCTGTTGGTCTCTTGATGTTCCTGTCACCACGATGTTCCTGTTGATGTTCCTGTTGGTCTCCTGTCATCGCTTCTCAACTCACCACGATGTTCCTGTTGATGTTCCTGTTGGTCTCCTGTCATCTCTTCTCAACTCACCATGATGTTCCTGTTGGTCTCCTGTCATCGCTTCTCAACTCACCACGATGTTCCTGTTGATGTTCCTGTTGGTCTCCTGTCATCGCTTCTCAACTCACCATGATGTTCCTGTTGGTCTCCTGTCATCGCTTCTCAACTCACCACGATGTTCCTGTTGATGTTCCTGTTGATGTTCCTGTTGGTCTCCTGTCATCGCTTCTCAACTCACCACGATGTTCCTGTTGGTCTCCTGTCATCGCTTCTCAACTCACCACGATGTTCCTGTTGATGTTCCTGTTGGTCTCCTGTCATCTCTTCTCAACTCACCACGATGTTCCTGTTGATGTTCCTGTTAGTCTCCTGTCATCGCTTCTCAACTCACCACGATGTTCCTGTTGGTCTCCTGTCATCTCTTCTCAACTCACCACGATGTTCCTGTTGGTCTCCTGTCATCTCTTCTCAACACACCACGATGTTCCTGTTGATGTTCCTGTTGGTCTCATGTCATCTCTTCTCAACTCACCACGATGTTCCTGTTGGTCTCCTGTCATCTCTTCTCAACTCACCACGATGTTCCTGTTAGTCTCCTGTCATCGCTTCTCAACTCACCACGATGTTCCTGTTAGTCTCCTGTCATCGCTTCTCAACTCACCACGATGTTCCTGTTGGTCTCCTGTCATCGCTTCTCAACTCACCACGATGTTCCTGTTGATGTTCCTGTTGGTCTCCTGTCATCTCTTCTCAACTCACCACGATGTTCCTGTTGATGTTCCTGTTAGTCTCCTGTCATCGCTTCTCAACTCACCACGATGTTCCTGTTGGTCTCCTGTCATCTCTTCTCAACTCACCACGATGTTCCTGTTGGTCTCCTGTCATCTCTTCTCAACACACCACGATGTTCCTGTTGATGTTCCTGTTGGTCTCATGTCATCTCTTCTCAACTCACCACGATGTTCCTGTTGGTCTCCTGTCATCTCTTCTCAACTCACCACGATGTTCCTGTTGGTCTCCTGTCATCTCTTCTCAACTCACCACGATGTTCCTGTTGGTCTCCTGTCATCTCTTCTCAACTCACCACCATGTTCCTGTTGGTCTCCTGTCATCGCTTCTCAACTCACCACGATGTTCCTGTTGATGTTCCTGTTGGTCTCCTGTCATCGCTTCTCAACTCACCACGATGATCCTGTTGGTCTCCTGTCATCGCTTCTCAACTCACCACGATGTTCCTGTTGGTCTCCTGTCATCGCTTCTCAACCCACCACGATGTTCCTGTTGTCTCTGTCATCGGCTTCTCAGCCCACCACGATGTTCCCTGTTGGTCTCCTGTCATCGCTTCTCAACCCACCACGATGTTCCTGTTGGTCTCCTGTTGATGTTCCTGTTGGTCTCCTGTTGATGTTCCTGTTGGTCTCCTGTTGATGTTCCTGTTGATGTTCCTGTTGATGTTCCTGTTGATGTTCCTGTTGATGTTCCTGTTGATGTTCCTGTTGGTCTCCTGTTGATGTTCCTGTTGGTCTCCTGTTGATGTTCCTGTTGATGTTCCTGTTGATGTTCCTGTTGGATGTTCCTGTTGATGTTCTCTGTTGATGTTCCTGTTGGTCTCCTGTTGATGTTCCTGTTGGTCTCCTGTTGATGTTCCTGTTGGATGTTCCTGTTGATGTTCCTGTTGATGTTCCTGTTGATGTTCCTGTTGGTCTCCTGTTGATGTTCCTGTTGGTCTCCTGTTGATGTTCCTGTTGATGTTCCTGTTGATGTTCCTGTTGATGTTCCTGTTGATGTTCCTGTTGATGTTCCTGTTGGTCTCCTGTTGATGTTCCTGTTGATGTTCCTGTTGGTCTCCTGTTGATGTTCCTGTTGGTCTCCTGTTGATGTTCCTGTTGGTCTCCTGTTGATGTTCCTGTTGATGTTCCTGTTGATGTTCCTGTTGATGTTCCTGTTGATGTTCCTGTTGATGTTCCTGTTGGTCTCCTGTTGATGTTCCTGTTGGTCTCCTGTTGATGT
>NW_025744759.1:0-2500 GCF_021184085.1 Oncorhynchus gorbuscha
CCCTCATAGCACCATACACTTGGCTGATAGCACCATACACCCTGATAGAATGAGAGATAAGAGCCCTTCTAGCACCATACACCTGGCTGATAGACCTGAATGAGAGATAAGAGCCCTTCTAGCACCATACACCTGGCTGATAGACCTGAATGAGAGATAAGAGCCCTTCTAGCACCATACACCTGGCTGATAGACCTGAATGAGAGATAAGAGCCCTTCTAGCACCATACACCTGGCTGATAGACCTGAATGAGAGATAAGAGCCCTTCTAGCACCATACACCTGGCTGATAGACCTTAATGAGAGATAAGAGCCCTCCTAGCACCATACACCTGGCTGATAGACCTGAATGAAGATAAGAGCCCTTCTAGCACCATGCCACACCTGGCTGATAGACCTTAATGAGAGATAAGAGCCCTTCTAGCACCATACACCTGGCTGATAGACCTTAATGAGAGATAAGAGCCCTCCTAGCACCATACACCTGGCTGATAGACCTAAATGAGAGATAAGAGCCCTCATAGCACCATACACTTGGCTGATAGACCTTAATGAGAGATAAGAGCACCATACACTCCCTTCTAGCACCATACACCTGGCTGATAGACCTTAATGAGAGATAAGAGCCCTTCTGCACCACACCTGGCTGCTGGAATGAGAGATAAGACCATACACCTGGCTGATAGACCTGAATGGAGAGATAAGAGCCCTCAGCACCATACACCTGGCTGATAGACCTGAATGAGAGATAAGAGCCCTTCTAGCACCACACCTGGCTGATAGACCTGAATGAGAGATACATACACCTGGCTGATAGACCTTAATGAGAGATAAGAGCCCTTCTAGCACCATGCTACACCTGCTGAGTAGACCTGAATGAGAGATAAGAGAGCACCATACACCTGGCTGATAGCACAGATAAGACCACAGCACCATACACTTGGCTGATAGACCTTAATGAGAGATAAGAGCCCTTAGCACCATACACCTGGCTGATAGACCATACACACCTGGCTGATAGACCTGAATGAGAGATAAGAGCCCTCATAGCACCATACACTTGGCTATAGACCTGAATGAGAGATCTAGCACCATACACCTGGCTGATAGACCTTAATGAGAGATAAGAGCCCTTCTAGCACCATACACCTGGCTGATAGACCTGAATGAGAGATAAGAGCCCTCCTAGCACCATACACCTGGCTGATAGACCTGAATGAGAGATAAGAGCCCTTTCTAGCACCATACACCTGGCTGATAGACCTGAATGAGAGATAAGAGCCCTCATAGCACCATACACCTGGCTGATAGACCTTAATGAGAGATAAGAGCCCTTCTAGCACCATACACCTGGCTGGATTTGGCTGATACAACACCTGGGATAGCTTAATGATGAGCACCAGGTGGGAGGGGCGCTAGAAAGAGTAAGAGCTTCATACACCACAGAGGCACAGAAATACACACACACACACACACACACACACACACACACACACACACACACACACACACACACACACACACACACACACACACACACACACACACACACACACACACACACACACACACACACACACACACACACACACACACGTACCAGGCTCAGGGCCAGAACCACACACATGGGTCCAATCAGACTCTCATCCATCCCATGTGACAAGAAAGCCAGGTCGTTCACACATTCACACCACTGATTAGAACACTACTCTCAGATAGGCTGTCAGATTCTCTCTGCCTTTCCATCTCCTCCAGTAGACATTTCCTGTTGTTCTCATGTTAGAGAGATCCAGCAGGCAGGCAGGGAAATACGTGTGTGTGTGTGTGTGTGTGTGTGTGTGTGTGTGTGTGTGTGTGTGTGTGTGTGTGTGTGTGTGTGTGTGTGTGTGTGTGTGTGTGTGTGTGTGTGTGTGTGTGTGTGTGTGTGTGTGTGTGTGTGTGTGTGTGCACGTGCGCGTGTGCGTGTGCGTGTGAATGTGTGCGTGTGCGTGTGCGTGTGCAGTAAATGTTTTGCATCATTGGCAGCACCATTCTCAGCATTCGCTAGTGTAGAGTTTGCCCAGGCAGCAGCGGCCATCTTTGTTGGGCACATAAAAGTCTATGAAATTGACTTTTGTTAGTAATAATGTCCAGATTGATGCTTGTATTGGGTGCAGAGCATTCACATAAAGTAGTATTTTGAGGTTTTCAAGGGTCCTATTGAAGCTAATGGAAGCTAATGGAAACCCCGGTAACACTACATGGGCAATTATTGAATGATTCCTTTAGTTTCATGTCAATCACCACAGAGTCTGTTTAATTAAAGATTAAAACAGACTTTGATTGGAGCAAGTGATGAGAATATTTACATGATCTCCCTTGCCTTGGGGAGGCCTCTGCTGCATGTGCATCTCAAAGATTCAATATTCAATTTCAACTTCAGAAACATCTAAATGTGTCTGTGTGCATTTCAACTCCTGGGGATGTCATCAAATAAGACTGTAATTTAAAGAGATTTTAT
>NW_025744760.1:0-6066 GCF_021184085.1 Oncorhynchus gorbuscha
TGTTTTCTAGTGACATGTATTTGGCTGGCATAGAAAATGCATAGAAAATGTGCTTCCTTGTCGTTGTTCAGAGGAGCTAGCCAACAACACAGTTTCAAACTGAAGCTGGAAAGGCAGCAAACTAGCTGCACTTGGTTTCGTTTATCCTTTTTTCAACTGACATTTCTTTGTATATATCCATAAAAATGATGATTCATGATTTAGACTGACTGAGAAACGCTGCCTGCCTGTCTGTCTTATCCCGACTCGCGACATGTTCATTACTACGGGACAGCTGGAGATTGAATTTGAATATTGAAACAATGTTGCAAATGTCGGAGAGACGAGCAGCAAGATGTATAAATATCTTTTTATAGTGGAGGTCAAGTTTATAAATTGCCTGGCTTGGCTGATGAGACAGTGGATTGCGCAGTCAGATGGAACAGAGTAAATAGGCATTTCAATGTCTTAGATTTAGCCGGTGGTAACTTGTGGAATAGACACCGGCAGGAATGTTCAAAAAAGTTACGATCACCACAAAAAAACAGGAGCCTGTGAAACGGCCGCTATACAATGAGTCTACAAAACATAACACCTTCCTAATATTGAGTTGCACTCCCTGTTTCCATTAGAACAGCCTCAATTCGTTGGGAGCATGGAATCTACTTGGTGTTGAAAGCATTCCACAGGGATGCCGGCTAATGTTGACTCCAATGCTTCCCACCGGTGACACTTCCCACAAGTGTCAAGTTGGCTGGATGTGCTTTGGGTGGTGGACCATTCTTGATACACACAGGAAACTGTTGAGCGTGAAAAACGTAGCAGAATTGCAGTTCTTGACACAATCAAACTGGAGTGCCTGGCACCTACTGCCATACCCCGTTCAAAGGCACTTAAATATTTTGTCCACTGCACCACTCGGGAGGCCATGTCCCTTAATGTTGATGATGTGGTTTTTACTGACAAGGAGCACATGGCTGAGCTCTTTAATCACCACTTCATTAAGTCAGGATTCCTATTTGAATCAGCCATGCCTCATTGTCCGCCCAACATTTCCTCATCACCATCACCCTTCTAATGCGACTAGCCCCGATGCTCCTCCCTCTTATTCCCCTGCTCCAATACAAAGTTTCTCCCTACAGGCGGTCACTGAGTCGGAGGTGCTAAAGGAGCACCTTAAACATCTGGGTCAGATAGTTTACATCCTTTCTTCTTTGAGGTTTCAGCCCTTATCATCGCTAAGCCTATCTCTGACCTTTTTAACCCGTCTCTTCTCTCTGGGGAGGTTCCCATTGCTTGGAAGGCAGCCACAGTGCATCCGTTATTTAAAGGGGGAAATTAAACTGATCCTAACTGTTCTTGGCCCATTTCTATTTTGCCCTGTTTATCAAAAACTCAATAATCAACTGACTGGCTTTACTGATGTCTATAGTATGCAATCTGGTTTCTGCTCAGGTTATGGATGTGATACTGCAACCTTAAAGGTCCTAAATGATGTCACTATTGCCCTTGATTCTAAGCAATGTTGTGCTGCTGTTCTTATTGACTTGGCCAAAGCTTTTTATACGGTAAACCATTCCATTCTTGTGGGCCGGCTAATGAGTATTGGTGTTTCTGAGATGTTTGGCCTAGTTTGCTAACTACCTCTCTCAAAGAGTGCAGTGTATAAGTTAGAACATCTGCTGTCTCAGCCACTGCCTGTCACCAAGGGAGTGCCTCAAGGCTCGATCCTAGGCCCCATGCTCTTCTCAATTTACATCAACAACATAGCTCAGGCAGTAGGAAGCTCTCATCCATTTATATGCAGATGATACAGCTGGCCCCTCCCCGGATTTTGTGTTAAACGCTCTACAACAACGCTTTCTTAGTGTCCAACAAGCTTTCTCTGCCCTTAATCTTGTTCTGAACTCCAAAACAAAGGTCATGTGGTTTGGTAAGAAGAATGCCCCTCTCCCCACCGGTGTGATTACTACCTTTTGATGGTTTAGAGCTTGAGGAAGTCACCTCATACATGTACTTGGGAGTATGGCTAGATGGTACACTGTTCTTCTCTCAGCACATATCAAAGCTGCAGGCTAAGGTTAAATCTAGACTTGCTTTCCTCTACCTCAGCTGCCAAACTAACCCTGATTCAGATGACCATCCCACCCATGCTAGATTACGTAGATGTTCTTTACCATACGGCCATCAGATTTGCCACCAATGCTCCTTATAGGACACATCACTGCACTCTATACTCCTCTGTAAACTGGTTATCTCTGTATACCCGTTGCAAGAGCCATTGGTTTATGCTTATTTCTAAACCCTCTTAAGGCCTCACTCACCCTCACTCACCCTATCTGAGATATCTACTGCAGCTCTCATCCTCCATATACAATACCCGTTCTTGTGGTCACATTATGTTAAAGGTCTCCAAAGCACACACACATCACTGGGTTGCTCCTCTTTTCAGTTTGCTGCAGCTAGCCACTGGAACGAGCTGCAAAAACACACCGTCTCTTCATTCAAACACTCAATCATGGACATTCTTACTGACAGTGGTGGCCGCTTCACGTGATGTATAGTTGCCTCTACCTTTTTTGCCTTTGTGCTGTTGTCTGTGCCCAATAATGTGTGTATCATGTTTTGTGCTTCTACCATGTGCTACTGCCATGTTGTGTTGCTACCAGGCTGTGTTGTCATGTGTTGCTGCCATGCTATGTTGTTGTCTTAAGTCTCTTTGTGTATTGTTGTGGTTTCTCTCTTGTTGTCACGTCCTGACCATAGAAAGCCTTTATTTTCTATGGTAGAGTAGGTCAGGGCGTGACTAAGGGTTATCTAGTTTATTATTTCTATGTGGGGTTCTGGGGTTGTCTTTCCTATGTTGGTGTTTGTGTACGATTCCCAATTAGAGGCAGCTGGTAATCGTTGTCTCTAATTGGGGATCATATTTAAGTTGTTGTTTTTCTCAGCTGTGGTTATGGGATATTGTTTTGAGTTAGTGCACGTAGCATCGCTGTCGTCACGGTTACTTTATTGTTTATTTGTTTTGTGTTTTTGTTCAGATTCACTTTATCATTATGTGGAACTCAACCTTGGTCCGACATTCATTATAACGAACGTGACACTTGTTGTGATGTGGGTTTTGTCCTATATATATATATTTTCATCCTAGCCCCCGTCCCGCAAGAGGCCTTTTGGTAGGCCGTCATTTAAATTATAATTTGTTCTTAACTGACTTACCTAGTTAAATAAAGGTTAAATCTATTTTTTTTTTAAATGAACAGATGACATCAATAAGGTATCATAGCTTTCACCTGGATTCCAGCACCATTCTTCTTTCAGGCAAGCCAATATCAGAACTGTGTCCGATGCCGCTAGTAGCGCAGTACACAGGGTAACCAATCATGGGCAACCAATAGTTGGCATGCTGCTGTCAGCTACCCCCACAAAAATACTATAGTATACTATGGTATTAAAACCCATGTTGAAGTGTTGTATACACAACCAGTCTCTTAAGCAGATGTGTTTTCTGGGATGGTATCTTAAACCTCTGACCTCTTCCAGGGCTCTCTTTCCTAAATCTCAGTCCTACAGTATCGAGCTCCAAATATCCGCCTGATACGATAGATTAAGTTGCTACATATCCTTTGTCATGAACACAGAGACTCAGCTGCATTGATCCAAAACATGTTTTATTATTTTTATTATTTCACCTTTATTTAACCAGGTAGGCCAGTTGAGAGCACCTTTATTTAACCAGGTAGGCCAGTTGAGAACACCTTTATTTAACCAGGTAGGCCAGTTGAGAACACCTTTATTTAACCAGGTAGGCCAGTTGAGAACACCTTTATTTAACCAGGTAGGCCAGTTGAGAACACCTTTATTTAACCAGGTAGGCCAGTTGAGAACACCTTTATTTAACCAGGTAGGCCAGTTGAGAACACCTTTATTTAACCAGGTAGGCCAGTTGAGAACACCTTTATTTAACCAGGTAGGCCAGTTGAGAACACCTTTATTTAACCAGGTAGGCCAGTTGAGAACACCTTTATTTAACCAGGTAGGCCAGTTGAGAACACCTTTATTTAACCAGGTAGGCCAGTTGAGAGCACCTTTATTTAACCAGGTAGGCCAGTTGAGAGCACCTTTATTTAACCAGGTAGGCCAGTTGAGAGCACCTTTATTTAACCAGGTAGGCCAGTTGAGAGCACCTTTATTTAACCAGGTAGGCCAGTTGAGAGCACCTTTATTTAACCAGGTAGGCCAGTTGAGAACACCTTTATTTAACCAGGTAGGCCAGTTGAGAACACCTTTATTTAACCAGGTAGGCCAGTTGAGAACACCTTTATTTAACCAGGTAGGCCAGTTGAGAACACCTTTATTTTATGAAGGTGGCCAGTTGAGAACACCTTTATTTAACCAGGTAGGCCAGTTGAGAACACCTTTATTTAACCAGGTAGGCCAGTTGAGAACACCTTTATTTAACCAGGTAGGCCAGTTGAGAACACCTTTTATTTAACCAGGTAGGCCAGTTGAGAACACCTTTATTTAACCAGGTAGGCCAGTTGAGAACACCTTTATTTAACCAGGTAGGCCAGTTGAGAACACCTTTATTTAACCAGGTAGGCCAGTTGAGAACACCTTTATTTAACCAGGTAGGCCAGTTGAGAACACCTTTATTTAACCAGGTAGGCCAGTTGAGAACACCTTTATTTAACCAGGTAGGCCAGTTGAGAACACCTTTATTTAACCAGGTAGGCCAGTTGAGAACACCTTTATTTAACCAGGTAGGCCAGTTGAGAACACCTTTATTTAACCAGGTAGGCCAGTTGAGAACACCTTTATTTAACCAGGTAGGCCAGTTGAGAACACCTTTATTTAACCAGGTAGGCCAGTTGAGAACACCTTTATTTAACCAGGTAGGCCAGTTGAGAACACCTTTATTTAACCAGGTAGGCCAGTTGAGAACACCTTTATTTAACCAGGTAGGCCAGTTGAGAACACCTTTATTTAACCAGGTAGGTAGTTTTGAGAACACCTATTATTTAACCAGGTAGGCCAGTTGAGAACACCTTTATTTGGCAATTAGGCCAGTTGAGAACACCTTTATTTAACCAGGTAGGCCAGTTGAGAGCACCTTTATTTAACCAGGTAGGCCAGTTGAGAGCACCTTTATTTAACCAGGTAGGCCAGTTGAGAGCACCTTTATTTAACCAGGTAGGCCAGTTGAGAGCACCTTTATTTAACCAGGTAGGCCAGTTGAGAGCACCTTTATTTAACCAGGTAGGCCAGTTGAGAACACCTTTATTTAACCAGGTAGGCCAGTTGAGAACACCTTTATTTAACCAGGTAGGCCAGTTGAGAACACCTTTATTTAATAGGTAGGCCAGTTGAGAACACCTTTGTTTAACCAGGTAGGCCAGTTGAGAACTTACCTTTATTTAACCAGGTAGGCCAGTTGAGAACACCTTTATTTAACCAGGTAGGCCAGTTGAGAACACCTTTATTTAACCAGGTAGGCCAGTTGAGAACACCTTTATTTAACCAGGTAGGCCAGTTGAGAACACCTTTATTTAACCAGGTAGGCCAGTTGAGAACACCTTTATTTAACCAGGTAGGCCAGTTGAGAACACCTTTATTTAACCAGGTAGGCCAGTTGAGAACACCTTTATTTAACCAGGTAGGCCAGTTGAGAACACCTTTATTTAACCAGGTAGGCCAGTTGAGAACACCTTTATTTAACCAGGTAGGCCAGTTGAGAGCACCTTTATTTAACCAGGTAGGCCAGTTGAGAACACCTTTATTTAACCAGGTAGGCCAGTTGAGAACACCTTTATTTAACCAGGTAGGCCAGTTGAGAACACCTTTATTTAACCAGGTAGGCCAGTTGAGAACACCTTTATTTAACCAGGTAGGCTAGTTGAGAACACCTTTATTTAACCAGGTAGGCCAGTTGAGAACACCTTTATTTAACCAGGTAGGCCAGTTGAGAACACCTTTATTTAACCAGGTAGGCCAGTTGAGAACACCTTTATTTAACCAGGTAGGCCAGTTGAGAACACCTTTATTTAACCAGGTAGGCCAGTTGAGAACACCTTTATTTAACCA
>NW_025744761.1:0-6059 GCF_021184085.1 Oncorhynchus gorbuscha
TGTACAACCATCAAGATTCATTGTCAGATCCAACAGAAGATCTCTTTGTTTCTTGGGACCTAGAACTAGCATCTCTGTTTTGTTCGAGTTTAAAGGTGAAACATTTGCTTCCTTATGTCTGAAACACAGGCTTCCAGGAGGGCAATATTGAGTATTCACCGTGTTTCATCGAAATGTACAGCTATGTATCATCCGCATAGCAGTGAAAGTTAACATTATGTTTTCTGAACGACATCACCAAGAGGTAAAATATATTGTCTTTTTCAAGAGAGGCTTTATTACTGCCACTTTTATTGAGTTAGGTACACATCTGGTGGATAGGTAGCCATTTATTATGTTCTACATAGGAGGGCCAAGCACAGGAAGCAACTCTTTCAGTAGTTTAGTTGGAATAGGGTCCAGTATACAGCTTGAAGGTTTAGAGGCCATGATTATTTTCATGAATGTGTCAGGAGATATAGGATTAAGTGTCTCCCTTGATCCTAGGTCCTGGCAGTGTTGTGCAGACTCAGGACAACTGCGTTTTGGAGAAACACGCAGATTTAAAGAGAATTTGCTTTCTAATGATCATGATCTTTTCGTCTGGTCGGTCGGCCAGACCTAGCTATCTTGCCAGCTGGACCTAGCTACCTGGTTGGCCTTTCCTATGTACGCCTTTCCTACGCACTTCTCAGTAGTTGGCATTCAGACTTACCTTTTGCAGGTCCGCAACGGGCTTTGCAGGTGTGGTTCACTTACGTGCCCTGAATAGATTTAATTAAACTGCTGAAAACACTCCCACTTGCTGGCCAATATTTTCGTGTCAAATTTTCATTCAATAGGGTTTTCAGTACATTTATCTAAAGCCATCCCTTTAAATGTGGTGTACCTTTAATTGTAATTTTCTCAACAGACTATAATATATTGAGAGAAAGGTTCAGAATATTAAGGAGCAATTCAAAAAAGCCATGTAAATAAATACGCACATATTAGTCTCCTTTTCAGCACCAATAGATTTGTATGTTATTTAGGGTTAGGAAAGTATTCATGAATAATAATACAAAAATAGGTTTTGAGAGCCTTTACACACAAAATATATTGGTGAAACAAAAATACAGTGGTTTTATTCATCCTGAAAGTTGTCATATTCAATCGTTCAATTAGAAAGTTAGAAAAGTCAACAATAGGGGTTGAACAGTAGTCCTATAAATGTACCCTAACAAACCTCACTCATTTGGTCTGCGTTCCATAATAATTCAAATAGGCTACATATTCCAAATGATTTCACAAGTTGTAATACTATGATCCACTAATGCTACTGTAGTGATCCTCAGGAATAACCAGATCAACGTGACAAAGGAAAGAAAGGTAAACTGACAATGGAATGGAATGAGGCAAAATATAAGTAAAGTGATAGTTATAAATGTGTGTGGGTATAACTGACAGTGGCTACCGATACTGACTAATATGTAACATCAATAAAAAATATAAAAAATACAGTGAAAAGTCTGGGAATTTAATTAAAACATTATAGAAAACATAAGTGCACTCGGTTGTTTGTAGGTTTGGACACTATACTGTCATTTGTGCATGGCTACAGAAGCCTATAGCTTTTGTCTCCAAATTTCATTCCTGCAAGTTTTAAGGCCAGAATTTCATAAACTTTACAGAGGTATCCTTGATGTTGATAGGCTTCAGTTTGTTGCTATATGACTGGTTTCACATTTGTCTCCAGCGATCATAACGTAAAATGTATCTAAAACAATTGTAATTTATATTTACAATCCGTTTATCCAAATGGCTTACTCTTTTACCTAGATCTTATCAATAGCTCCTATCAAGTTGTAAATTACAGTGCATGGAGAATGGTGTTATTTCTATCGGGAAAAAGAAAGCAGACACTGTTCCACTTGGAACCGACAGGTTGCTCGACATTATTCATTGTTTCATGGCCCGGTAAGGTCTTGGATTTATGAGGGAATTAAGTCAAGGTCAGAATACAACATATCCGTAGACACACATCTTCCACACAAAAAGTGCATTAAAGGGAATTAAGTTCCATTTATGCGCGTATAACTTTGGTCTGAATAGGCCAATATTGGAATGAATTATTTTTTAGAAAAAAGTCAGACAAAACCTTAAAGTCCCAAGGTCAAGAGGTGTCAATGTCATTAGACTGTAGTAAGCTATAATACGCCTAAGTGCAGTAAAACGTTGTGTGATGCAAACCTTGTGACAGAATTCAGGTGACCTTGTCAATTAGTAATTTTGTGGCCCATAGGCTACATATGACATGTTACTTCTAAAGAGTAGCTTAGCCTGGTGATGAATCAATTCTTCAGTAAAATCTGTGTATTATCATAACTAGTAGTATTCATCACAGTTGAAATAGTTACTGTTTACTCACGTGAGGGTAAACAGCATCTCAAAATATTTACTGGTATGTAGTTAGATATGTAGTTAGCTAAACCCTAGTGGTCCTTCTGTAGCTCAGGTGGTAGAGCATGGCGCTTGTAACGCCAGGGTAGTGGGTTCGATTCCTGAGACCACCCATACGTAGAATGTATGCACACATGACTGTAAGTTGCTTTGGATAAAAGCATCTGCTAAATGGCATATATTATTATTATTATTATATTATTATTCCTCATTGGAATAAGTTAAACTACAGTAAAGCTATGTGGAAAGTAACTAGCTAAATATACTACAAAATAAACGCTTGCTATTTTGAAGCTGCACAACAAATAACATAGAAATTCATTAATAAAAAAGAAAAGGACATTTCCTGAAGAAACTTTGTTGTGCTTGCTCCTCTTTAAGTGTTTCTCATGGTAATTAAATACATTGTAGTGGTAATGACGGCAGTAGTAATAGTAGCAGTACTAATGGTAGTAATAGGGTTTTAATGGGTTAGGTATAGTGACCTATTTTGGGGTGGTTTTGTAGATTTATTATAGTGGGTTATAGTAATGGTAGTGGTAGTAATAGGAGTGGTACACTCTTAGAAAAGAAGGTGCTATCTTGAACCTAAAAGGATTATTTGGTTGTCTCCCTAGGAGAACCCTTTTGAAGAGCCCCTTTAGATTCCATTTTCGTGAACATTTTTACAAAATCATCACATATTGCCATGCAATATGTCAGAGTTGCCGTAGCATAATCAACTATTTTTGCCCTTAAATATCACAAACAATCACTGAGAAGGAGGGACCAAGTAGTGGTGACTGTGTCAGTGGTGGTGGTAGTAGTTGTTGTAGTGGTAGTTAATGCAATAGTAGTGGTATTATTAGTGACTGTGGTAAATTGCAGCATAAAACTTTATTGAAGCAATCTAAGTTAGTCAGTCTGAACGTCCTGGACCAGAGCTAGTTAGTGCAGTCCAGAGCTGGCTAGGTACTATTTACGCCATGTACCAGAGCTGGGCCAGACCTAGCTAGCTACAGTGGCTTGCGAAAATACTTATTCATCCCCCTTGGCATTTGTCCTATTTTGTTGCCTTATTACCTGGAATTAAAATAGTTTTGGGGGGGGTTGTATATCATTCGATTTATACAACACTTTGAAGATGCAAAATATTTTGAAACAGGTTTCCTCAAGAAATTCCCTGTATTATGTGCCCTCCATCATTGTCACGTTCGTTGTCTTCAACCTCCTGTCATAAATGAGCCAAGGCGCAGCGTGCATGTAATTCCACATCTTTAATAAAGTGAAACCTTCACAAAAACAGGTCAACAGAAACCGAACGTGACACAAACCGTGGCGCACACAAACACACATAGAAAATAAATAATTACCCACAAACACAGGTGGGAAAAGGTTGCCCTGTATGATTCCCAATCAGAGACAACAATAGACAGCGGCCTCTGATTGGGAACCATACCCGGCCAACAAAGAAACAGACAAACTGGAATGCCCACCCAAATCACACCCTGACCTAACCAAATAGAGAAATAAAAGGCTCTCTCAGGTCAGGGCCTGACTCTATAGGGGGTCCGGTGGACATCTATCCTCGGTGGCGGCTGCCGGTTCGGGAGCACATGCCTATTGGCTAACACATGCCTATTGGCTAACACCTTATTTTTTGTCTTTAAGCAATGGCTTTTTCTGGCCACTCTTCCGTAAGTCCAGCTCTGTGGAGAGTACGGCTTAATGTATCCTACGGACAGATACTCCGATCGCCGCTGTGGGGTGTTGCAGCTCCTTCAGGGCCATCTTTGGTCTCTTTGTTGCCTCTCTGGTCCGTGAGTTTTGGTGAGCGACCCACTCTTGGCAGGTTTGTTGTGGTGTCATAATCTTTACATTTTTTAATAATGGATTTAATGGTGCTCTGTGGGATATTCAAAGTTTTGGATATTTTTTTATAACCCAACCCTAATCTGTACTTCTCCACAACTTTGTCCCTGACCTGTTTAGAGAGCTCCTTGGTCTTCATAGTGCCGCTTGCTTGGTGGTGCCCCTTGCTTAGTGGTGTTGCAGACTCTTTGGCCTTTCAGAATAGGTGTATATATACTGAGATCATGTGACAGATCATGTGACACTTAGATTGCACACAGGTGGACTTTATTTAACAAATTATGTGACTTCTGAAGGTAATTGGTTGCACCATATTTTATTTAGAGGCTTCATAGCAAAGGGGTTGAATACACATGCACGCACCACTTTCTTCCACCCTTTTTTTTTTGGGGGAGTTTTTTTTTTTCACTTTTGCCAATTTGACTATTTTGTGTATGTCCATTACATGAAATACAAATAAAAATCCATTTAAATTACAGGTTGTAATGCAACTAAATAGGAAAAACACCAAGGGGGATGAATACTTTTTGCAAGGCACTGTACAAATGAAATGAGTAATGTAGGATATGTAGACATCATAAAAGTGGCGTTATTTAAATTGACTAGTGATACCTTTATTAATTCCATTTATTAAACTTATTAAAATGGCCAGAGATTTGAGTCTGTATGTTGACAGCAGCCACTCTATGTTAGTGATGGCTGTTTAACAGTCTGATGGCCTTGAGATAGAAGCTGTTTTTCAGTCTCTCAGTTCCAGCTTTGATGCACCTGTACTGACCTACTTCTGGATGATAGCAGGGTGAACAGGCAGTGGCTCGGGAGGTGGTTGTCCTTGATGATGTTTTTGGCCTTCCTGTGACATCGGGTGGTGTAGGTGTCCTGGAGGGCAGGTAGTTTGCCCGTGATGCGTTGTGCAGACCTCACTACCTCTCTGGAGAGCCTTGCGGTTGAGAGCAGAGCAGTTGCCGTGCCAGGCGGCCTCATATAGCCCGACCGGATGCCTCGACCAGCATCTGTAAAGGTTTGTGAGTGTTTTAGGTGAAAAGCCTCATTTCTAAAAACATCCTGAGGCTGAAGAGGCGCTGTTGCGCCTCACCATGCTGTCTGTGTGGGGTGGACCATTTAATTTCGTCTGTGATGATGTACGCCGAGGGAGGGACTGGGATTCCACAAGCAGAGCACCTGGTTCATAAATGTTGGGAAAGTTCCTCTGAAAAAGGCAACCTCTCCCGCTAGGTTATATCCATGCCTGTTGATAAGATTTATTTACATAGCATAGGGCTGTTGGTATCTATAAATTGATAGGCATTTGTTAACAAATGTCAATTACCCCAGTCAAGAGTGATTTATAGATAGATATGAGTCAAAACTATTGAATATATTAGTGAGACACTTGTTGGCTATTTCGTCAGTACTACTCTGACAAGATAGTTGGCATGTAATTTTATGATTTGAGATGTGGTGTACTCTCACATGAGTGATAAAAATACCCAGCTAGCACATTTAGTTCCTTGGAAGTTGTGGGAACGTATGCCTTTGACCATGCTGGTCATTTATGAAACATTTGAACATCTTGGCCATGTTCTGTTATAATCTCCACTTACAGCCAGAAGAGGACTGGCCACCCCACATAGCCTGGTTCCTCTCTAGGTTTCTTCCTAGGTTTTGGCCTTCTAGGAGTTTTTCCAGCCACCGTGTTTCACACCTGCATTGCTTGCTGTTTGGGGTTTTAGGCTGGGTTTCTGTACAGCACTTTGAGATATCAGCTGATGTATGAAGGGCTATATAAA